>NW_017304363.1:83651-92942 GCF_001594115.1 Trachymyrmex septentrionalis | reverse complement strand
TATATATATATATATATATATATATATATCTCCACTCAAAAACAAATCGACGAAAACTAAGCAGCACTATGAAAAAGCACACGTCAACGAATGACTTTCCCTTCTCTTGCGTTGCACTCAATTCACTGGCTAATTAGAGAAATTTGAACAGTGGCGGTCTCTAAAGTCTTTATAAGAGTCTACTCACATAAGAGATCCTCTTTTCTTACATTCGCTAACAATTTTATCTGCCATTCTTCAAATTCCTCATAGCGTATCCACGTATCTAAAGATACTACGGTATCTAAGCACTGACCTTGCAATTAAAAATCTTTTTAGGAAACGTATCATTTTTCGCGCAACTGCGGTATCTACGAAAAACAATGCAGTTAATCGAGTCTTCGTAGAAAAAAAAAAAAAAAGACACTCGTGGGGCAGGAGGTCTATCGAGGGTGACCTGGGGGCGGCAGCAGGGCGGTCAGGGACGTACTTTGTGGCAAAGACGTACATTCTGTCACCACTCGAGATCGCAAGCTGCGAGTTAGCTTAATTTTCATCACTTGTACTAAACGGAATGTCCGATTTGACGACATTTGTAATCAAACGAATATGTTGAAGTTCTCGTGAGAAAGAGACCAAAGTTCAGTTTTACGATTGTTCTCAAATCGGGCACTTCCGGGTATACTTTCGTCGAAAAGAAAAAAAAAAAACATCAAAGTTCCTTCTCGATGCCACAAAGAAAAATGAGAAAGAGCGATAATTACGCAGAATCGCTTTCGAGACCGTTGTGAACCCTCCAAAGAAACGACTCGAATCATATGTATTTTATCAGTGTATCGAATGCGATCTCCGATCTATCGAATCAGTTGAAAATTGTAAATACAAGCGTGAGTTAAAGGTGGAAAATAGATTCTCAAGCGCACCACGATGGTAGCAAGCGTTCACGAAGAGCTCGAAATTCTTCTATATTCACGGGATACCCAAAAAAATTCCAGCATGCTCGAAACAAATTTCTAGCAATACGTAATAGAGAGAATTCGCCCGAGTAGAATTCGCAGTAAGTGAACTGCAATCCGGCGATTGCAGTCGTTGAGTTCCCTTCGAGTTCCTTTCGCGCGAATGCTCGCAAATAAATGGCGGAAGCGAATCTCCCGCGGAGACGCCGGAGGTTTGCTCTAGCATGCGAAATCGCCGCGATTGAATATGGTTTCACCACAAATAGGATGCTACGTAGAGGTTTCACGATTTCTCCTCGATGTGCGGCAAGATTCGGCGAGAGGCACAGGAAATTTATCGGCTCGGAAAGAATCGGGGATTCTTATGATCTTCCACAGGCTATGACAGAACATATATATCGTGACGACGTAACAATGATAACATCGGAATATGTTATTGCTGTTACCTTTCAAACAAACAAACAAAAAAGGAGAAGGTTCGACGAATCCGATCGTACATCGAGATCCGAGCGAGAGAACCGATGATCGTTGTAGCAAGATAAAAATGAATAAGCGATAATATAATTTAATGATAATCTAGTATTATTAATGTTACAACCGCTTAAACCGGTGGCAATCGCGACGTCTGTATATACAACGTTATGCGTACGCAAACAAGATGCGTTGACCATTCGTGCATTTCACGTGTATGTACCTACGAGTGAATGCACGAAAGAATACACTGTTCTGCGTGTATGTATTATACAGAGTTTGCACAAAAAATAATCTTTTCACAACACGAGAATGTATATCCACGACGATTACTCGTCCCAATTTAACGCTAAAACGCCCATTTGCTATTTCTCTTTCCTATTTTAACTTTCCACGGATTCCGATTTGTCAAATGCGATAAATCGTTGATAGACCGATCTATCTTCGGGCATTTTAGCGCTAAGCAAAGTTCGTTTGCTGAAGCGATCTTGAAAAGATAGATAGATTGACACCTCGTTGGATTGATCGAGATATTCTCATGAGTTCCTAGAGTAGAAATATTAGCTATTGTCGGTATTATCGCAATTATCGAGGGAGATACGAGTTTGCGAATCGAAACAACTGTACTTTAACGTGGAAATTTTAACATTGCAATTGCGGACGTATACATATATATAAGTACACATAGATATATTTACGCGGCAGTTTTGTACAGACTCTGTATCATATGTTATCGCTTTATTTAGACTATTTAGAGTACGTTCATTAAAATGGTAAGTTCAAATTTTTTTGTATAAAACGGCACAAATATTTTCTATGGGGAAACGGGGGCGAGTTCGATCGTAAATATTGAGTTTCTATTATTTTTATTGCCCGGTTCACACATCAGCGGAATAGATGGCCGTCGCGCTAGTTGATTGCGTTTTTATCTATACGGAAGAAAGAAAAGCTCGCGAAATATATTGTTAAATATATGTACTTATGAACAATTTCTATGCAATAATATACGATGATAATACTTTCTCATGAGTATGTGAGAGACAAAAGAAAGAAAAGAGAGAACGAGTAAAGATGAAAATAGCTTTAGTACATTCGCATCATACAAATACATTCACGAACGATAATTCACTACTATATTTCTTCATACTTCATTTTTTTTCATTATTTTCTGCTGTTTCTTTCGTCGCGTATTATATAATTCAATCGACAATTTACTGCAGAGAGATTACTAATCTTTGCTTAAAAAGTTCGTGACGTTCATCCGCGAAGTACCGTTATTAATTACGTCAATAGTAACTTAAACGCGGAAAGAAACGCTTAGAGTTAAATCGACATTCATTACGATCAATTAAGATCTCATATAATAGGTGCTGAACTCCCCACAGTGTCAAGTCCGACTACTTTTGCGTGAGCATGAGTTGGAAATCGCAATGTTAAAGAGTTCTTAATAATCTATGTGTGTATGTTGTCCCTAATCCAATATAGCGGAGAGTGGGCCTGATTGGTTTGTGTAGATAATTCGGCACATTGCTAATTATTCTTACTGAGAGTGATCCTTGTAAAATTTATCATTACCAATGTCTCAGATTACCTACATAGTCCACCAAATTCCATTTTCCTCTATGATTCTACCTCAATTTTCGAAATTAGGTGCTTTAGATTTTTTCACGATAAAAGATTGTTCATAGCATACTACGTACGCGCATACTCGTCTCACGTGCGCTCCTAGATATATAACATAAGGATATCCCAAAACTATCGCCTTTTATTTTAGCTGTGATCAATTTGGAGTCAATTTTCTCTTAATAGAAGTTTTTCTGAGACTTAAGACGAGTTGCGAGAAAAGTAACTTCTAAAATCTTCGAAAAAGGAGTAACTTTAAATTATCAAAGATTACGTCATTTAAGAAAACAGTGCAATAGTTCTGGAATAGCCTCTATAACGGACACCTAGATATGATGAAAAAAATCTAACAGCAGGAAAAATGTTTCTTTTTCAACATATAATTTCGATCAAAAGCATTTATTTAAACATATAATGAAGATGATATGTGGTATCGTATATCGTATATATCGATTGTTTCAAATGATTAATATCATCTTGAAAAAAAATTGTCTATTTGTTGCTGTCGGTTGTACTTATCGTATCCAAAGAAAAGATAATTTAATTTTTTTACACAACTACACACAGAAGATATCCATATGACGTTCGGCTTGTGGTTCTTTGTGCAAATGATGAGATATTCTCGACACCAGAAATAATAATGTAATAATACTAATAGCTACAAAATAATAATAATAATAATAAGAATAATAATAATAATTGATAAAAATGATTATGATAATTAATAAGTTATAGTGCAAATCGTAATGACACACATACATATACATTGATAGTAACGACTGTTATTAGTTGAACTATTTCGTGCCTGTATGATCGAATATTACCATGTTACGGAAGTAAACTTGTAATTCGTTCATCAGCAAAACATTTTAGTTTACACTCATATATAAACGTATATTACGTAAAACATAAAAAATAAAACTCGTAATATATTATATATATATGCAGTCTTGCAAAACGTATTTGAATAGGGAAAGCGTAAGTGCAGAGTGATCGTTTGAAAACAATTTATAACGGTGACTTTTCCATTTTATACAATCTAGTGGATTAAAGTACTTGCGAACTTCGTACTTGTGCTTCGTACTTAAACGTAAATTCAAAAATTCACCCCTGGCATTATTAATCATTAATAATAAGTTAAATAACATCAATGACAATAATTTCAACTAATTACTTGCACGTCGGTCCTCTTATTGCAATCGCAATACTTGTATTGATTATTGTTATCATCGATAACAGGACATGATAACAATAATTTCAATTAAACATTCAAATTACGTTTTCACAATCCATTCTAATATTAAGAATATCAAAGTGTAAATACCAATTAGAAGTAAATTGCACAGATCTCTACATAAATCAATGTAATTTTTGTATACTTTATATCTATGGGTCACTTTTTGTGCGATTGCCTTCTCTCTCTTTTACCGACGTGCTGCATCTCAATAGCAAATCGGTGACCTCATTAAATGAAAAATATATATATGAACACATGAGCTTATAGTAATTTAATATTTTCCTAAGAACGCCAGACACATCATATTCGCAATTATTTACCATAAAAAAGTTAAGTATATATTATAAAAAGTGTGAAATAAAATTTTATGGACATTTAACGTCTATCCTTAACAGAGAAGTATAACATAAAGTGCAAGGCCAGTGCAAATTATTGTCAAAGAATAAGGGATTCAAAGTTTCTATTTTACTATCGTGGCTACATACACGATTCATTGTTCGCGAACCTATGCGTCGCAATTAAATTTATGTATCCAAATACAATTCAAATATTTCATAGAAAAACCCACCCCCGTCGCATTCTCGATATTCATGATAATTAATCGTTATTATCCACTAGATGGTCAATTTAACGTGATCTAAACGTAAAATCGTTATCGATCTTTCCCTATAGAGTACAGCTAATACAAAACTGTAATCTCTTCGACTTTTTCAAACATTTCGCCAAAATGTTCTTTCCTATTCAATGTCTATTTCGTAATTTAAACATATGGAAACAATACACGTATCGTACAATATATGGTAGCGCAATTGCGACGGCTGGTAACGATAACGACACGATGCAAACGCATGATAAATCGTTTATTTGATAAACATCTTAATTCCTTGATAAAAAAAAATGACTTGAAATTGTTTAACTTAAAATTGTATGCTAATCGCATGCATAATAAATATTTGCATGTAACGTAAATTAAAAATATTAATTTTTTACATACATGAATCCAAATGAATCTTTAACACAATCTTTTAATGTTTTTTGACACTGCTATATCATATATTAAAATAAAATTAATATTAAAACAAGGTACACTATAGAAATTTATTTAAATATAACAAACGCAATCTATCACATAATATTAAATTAAATATATAAACAAATAATTAATAGTTATAATTGAACAAAACAGTATTAAACCCGAAGATATCTATTTGACAAAATTAGCAAGCATGATCGACAGAAAATGGATTTTTCTCAGAGCGCCCGCTGCAAGCTTTATGCGTATTTGGATAAAAAGTTTAAAATGCTTCGATCGAATATAGCCTTTCGAAATAAAGCGTCTCGTTGTCGTTCTTACCGTCGTACGCAAGAGTGAATCTTCCATTTCGAGAAACTTACGTTTAGATGATTTTTTGATGAACAACAAAAAAGATCTCTTGATATAAACTTATACATATTTAACAAAGTGTCCTAGTCTATGTCACACGAGTTGAGTCTCGCGAGACAAGAAGAGCTAATCAAGATTAAGGGGTGGATAGATGAACGCCTAGATCACCTCGACTGATACTATTGAAGCGAATTCGTAATTTCAATCGACGATTAATAAAATATACGTACCATCAATATACTAAAACTTATCGAGTTTTATTAGACGTTTACAAGACGGTGCTCGCATGCGTAATAACGTGTCGTATATTTTGCGTGAGATTAGAGTATCTATGTTAGAGCTGGGAGAATTATTTCAATAGTCGAAACGAATTATATCGGGAGATTCACAGCAGAAATAAAGAAAGGAATCATCGTAGCATGGTAGAAGATTATACGGAGCTAAATTTGCAATAAAAAAAACGTTTACGACCGTTTGACATTTAGAAATACAATCCATTAATTTCAAACTCTATTGCTCACATGTTAATTATAATCTTAGATGTTAAGATGATTTTACACAAAACCTGTTTTCATTCGGATATAAAATTAATCTGCTCTTCTATTAGTTGAATCTATTTTGGCTTTACGCCGTTAATTATTAAATTAACCTATCTTAAATATCGTTATTCTACCATTGAATATCATCCGAGAGCTATTTTATTTTATTGAAAAATTTTATTCAAAAATGAAAAAAAGTACCCAGCAAATTTGCGATTTATTATGCACCATCATTATTAAAATACAGTTACAGTATATTTTGTTCTAACATATAAATTTATCTTACGCATTATTATTAAAAAAAAAAGTTGTATCGCGCACTATGAGGAACTATTATCTATTCATTGCCTATTCAAAACAAATTACTCGAGATACAATCAATACATATTTACATATCTTACATCATGATATCTGATGTCTACCGAGTATCGAATATTGTTCACACCCAAGTCACGTCCCAGCTCTAATTCACGTGTACTTTGCCCCTCCGATATCGTCGCGTTCTCATATCATTTCGCAACTACAATCTCAACTTCTGATTCTTATACATACGTACATGTATGCACGTACAAGCACATACTTGAACATACATATATACGAATGTTACAAGCATCGAACGAATGCGAAAAAAACATATTTGCAATTGACTCGTCTTAAGTTTCTTTATGTTCATCATCGTACAACCGTCGTGCCAAATGGCCATGTCGCACAATGTTTGTTATATCACATAGAGGCAGCTTCATTAATAAAATGTAATATTACTTTGCACAGTCGTTGCTAGTTAATACATTCGCGGACAAAACAACGTCAATCCCTAAAAAATTAGAATCGTATCTTATTATTAAAAACTGTAAAATGGAGAACAATTTTGTTTAGAGATTATCAACACAGAAAAGTTAATCAATAGTAACATATTAACAAATTATTAATTTATTCAAACATGTACTTATTCACAGATGTTAATCATTGATCAATAAAATGTTTTTACTTATTGAACTGTTTTTGATATAAAATTTGTTTCTTTTAGATTAATTTAAAAAATCGACGATTCTAATTCAGTATTTAGAGAAAAATCGTATTGTCCACGAACGTACCAAGTATGTTAAGCTTTCGTAAGAAACATGGTCTTCCCATCGACGCTTGATGTTTTTACGAACTTTCATAAAAAGGACTTTAGCCGAGATACGCATGCACGTAAGCGGATGCGTAGTAAGGGTAAAATTTTTGTGAAAATATGTATATTAATATCTAATTTATCTCGCAAAGGTAGGTTCCGACTTTACAGGTTCCGGCTTTACAGTTATGATAAATTGAAAGACAAGACGCTTACCTATCTATATATTAATAATTGTCAATAATTAATTATCGAGCGTTTTTCTTTTTAATTTGTATGAAAGAGACGAGACAAAGTACCGATCTAGAGAGAAATTAGCGTTTAGATAGATTTCGTACTTCGTATTTAATGACATTATTGAATCATTATATATCGAGTATTGTATGTACTGGAGCTGAAGATGACAATGAAAATAAACTATTGTACCCGAAAAATTAAATACTATTGAATGCTTAATGGACTCACCGAGATGCCAATCCCATGTATTTCCGTTGCATGTTCCACTAAAGTTGAAAATCTCATCCTTCGTTCCTGTTTCGATTTAATCCAATTTTTCACACTTATAAAGGTGGAAAGTACGTCTATAGTATCAACATCGCGAATCTATCGCAAAGAATTACTTAGAATGTTTTTAATAAATGTACCGATATTAATTCAGCACTCCCGACATTCATTTACTCGCGTTTATTTTTCTGAAACAAAACAAATTTTTGTATTGTTACAAGTAAATTCATAAAAATCTGATTACAATCGTGGCTAATAGAAAAAGGTCAGAATTGCTGCTAATCGCTACATATATTAGAAGAGACCGCGTCTCGTTGACACAGTTTTTACAATTTCGGCATTAGATTTTTTTAACTTAATTTTAAATTAATCATTATGATTAAAATATGTCAATATGATAGAGAAACTCTTTGTCTATATTTTTCATATTAATAATGGTTCTATACACTGTATAGTTTCTTTGCAATAAATGAAATATAGACATGCTGCATTGTAGTTATGTCCTTTGTCCCGAGATGTGGGGTAAATTGATACATATCACAATATGAATTGTCTCTATAATAAACTAACAAAAACATAATAGAAAAGTAATAGAAATAAAATTTAGAAAATAGATATGTACTTTTTAATAAAAATTGTATCTTTCAAAATTATTTTATAATAATCAAATAGCAAAATGTTGTTATACGAAAAAATAAGTGTAAATTATGAAGATTAAGCATTTCGCTTAATTTTTATTTAAATTAAGGGTTTCCTCTGTGTCCATTCTTGGAATGCCAACGTTTCATGAACCTTGCAGTCCACTTCATCAGGGCGAGGAGCAGCCTGATACTTAGATGGAGGAAACCCACGAAACGCATAATCTTTATATAGAAAGCATCCATGGAAGCCTCAAGAATATTATCAAGTGTAAATTATTTTAATTCTACCTCATTTTAATATAGAAATATTAAAAATATAAAGCGTTTTCTCAGAGTTAAATTGTAATTAAATGTTCACACATACGATACAGCGACTTAATCTAATCTTTTCTTATGATATGAGCCAACCTCATCCCTACACACCGATTTTAATCATTTTATTATAACAAATTATCATTATTACTCAAAATATCATATTTTAATTAACAAATACTTTTCTTTTAATTAATAATACATTGCTTAGATTTGTGCTTTCACAAAGGATAGCCGAAGGATATTAATACGAAATTATGAAATGCTCAAAAATTTACTTGTCTGTTCTTGAATCAGACTTTTTTCTTTTGCTATTGTAATACTAGTTTGATTTAAATGAAACTTAGGGAGAAGTAACTATGTTGTAAAAGAAATATTTTGCAGTAACTTTTCCATTATTTCCTTTATATCATAAATACATAAACGGAACCCAATGCCAATTTGCCAACAAGCCCCGGTCTCCTCTACTCTAATTTCTAATGATCACAAATATATACATACAAATAAATAAATTGCATATATATAAATTGC
>NW_017304363.1:72656-83551 GCF_001594115.1 Trachymyrmex septentrionalis | reverse complement strand
GCAACTATTATTACAATTTTTATTAGTAAAAATTCAATTTTTTAGTTTTTTATATTAAAAAAATTAATATTTCTGAAATAAAATATTTTAACGGGGCTGTCCGTGATTCATTCCATAAAGATAAATCTCCTGAAGATTTCTAGCTAAAATTCACTATAATCGAACCATCGAAAGCCGAGATATTATTGCAAAACAACCTCGAAAAAGAAACAAAATATATACATATACATATATATTATATATGTATATGTATATATATCATATTTGTAGTTATTCGAACTGTGCACCGAATTAGTTTTTCAGACTTACAAACGCAGTTGAACTACTAGAATAATATCACAAATTAAATTAAATTGACAAGCAAATTTTTAATAATAATTTTGATGTTCAATTCGATATCATATTAGAAGAATGTTAATATGCTGAAATTAAAACTTTAAACAAATTTATTGCGAAAAATATTACCTCGGCCGGGACTTGAACTCGGATCGACGTGGAAAGAAGGTAAGAGGAATAAAGTTGAAGTAATTTTACGATCGAAATTAGGTGGAAGGCACTTCACGCGGCCTGTAAGTCATAGTCGGATTTGGTAAAATAAATCTAACAGAATGTCGAATATTGGTAATATTTTGATAATTTTGACCTAATTCTGACCAACTTGTGTCCTCTCTTCTTTTGGCAATACAGCTCGTCGAGAGATATCTAGAGATGGCAGTGCTGCACATTTCCATATTAATTCTACCTAAACGGTAACCATACTACAGTCATAACATGCTTGATAAGGTTCTAAGTCATAGAAGTTCGAAATAAAATATTAACAGAGTCCCATCTCGACGTCAGTTCTAAAATTGAATATCGCGTGGTATAATGACAAAAATGTAAGTGCGAAAGAAAATTTTCTGTACAGATTTGTATTTTACTTTACTAAAACCAACGCGCCTACGAAAATTAATAATTTAAACAATTATTAATTAATTGTTAATTATTTAACAATAATATATTTTACACTTAGTATAATAAAAATATTTTTATCTTGCGTCTACGTTAAAAGTAGCGTGAAATAGATTTTTTTTTTTCAATTTTTAATCATTCCGTGAAATACAGTATAATTTATTTTATAATGCATAATTTTGGAAAGCGTTTTAATATATTATGGTGGACAGAACAGTTCTCATGATAATGACTTAACATTTTCGTCTAAATTTCGACTTGTAGGTCGAATTTCTTTATTGTGAAGGCCAAATGTCTAACTTTGAGGATAAATTTCCTTAATCAAGACAATTTTTATTTCCAAATCATTGACTTTGAGAGCATCTTATCGATCAATAAGGCATCTGACTAACAAGTCCAATATTTCCCTATTTATAAGTTAAATTGACTCAGTCGAGATCGCTGGATTAATTGGTGCTCATCTACCGACGTGATCGGACGTGTTGCATCATCATTTTTGGAAAGTATGACCGGCTTCAAACGTGCAATTGAATTTATGTTACTCTTTTAGAGTACTTTCGTACTCTTCATATTATTTTTTGTTACTCACCGCATAAGCGGCATTTTCGATTCTGCCCATATCGACTCTGTGTTAGAATCGGGGCCATTCTCACGCGAAGAAGAAGAAGAAGAGATCGCTGGATCGAAATACATATCGAGAAATGCCCGCGACACCATGAATGTAAATATTAGTTGTGTTAACCTATCTCTGGTCTCCGTCATGGAGTAAACTTGGTTCAGCTTACAATGCACAGTCAAAGCCGGCCACGCTTTTAAAAATTTTAGAAATGGCAATACCCAGCACACAGAGGAAAACAGCTTGGTCCTGCTTGACCAAGCAATTTCTCACTCTTCGGCCAATATCAGGCAAAAAATAGTTAATGTGACGAAAATCTTATAAAATTTACGCAGCATACAGGATTTGACACAATAACTACAAATGGCGACTTTCAATAAGATCCAAAACTAATAATTAACTTTCAGGGCAATTTTGTTGAGCTTTTCGAGCTAATCTTAGACAATTTTCCTTATAAGTCATTTTCCGTGGTAATCTCAACTTTGTAGTTAGCTTCTAGCACGACCGTGAGGTTTATTTCGCGTCTTAAATATTTTCTTATTAATCAAGTCAAACACAAACAACTTATATATGGCAAAAATTAGGTGATTCTGACCAATTAAGTCATATCGCTTACGAGGTTGAAATTAAATAATATAACCAGGTCACATTTTCTTCAAATGGGATTTAATTTGTACTTATAAGTTGAATCAACTTTGAAGGCACATATTTGATAAAAATTTAGTCATTTATAAGCTAATGTATAACTTTAAAGTCACTGAACTTTGAAGACATTTCGTAGGTTTAAACTTCGTAATTTTCGACCTGTACACGAGATTTCAAACAATATTTGATTTTTAAGACATTTTTTATGTCGAAAATTGATAATTTTTCACTTAATTAAGACAAACTGACTTTGATTTGGTCAAGATGCTTTGCTTTGCTGCTTGGGAATTGTATTTCGTACGAGCGTCCTAAAACCATTAGACTGTCTAAGGCCGGAATTAACTACGTATTGAAGAATGAGATTGAAGATTGAAAGATTGAAGTTTGACCAATCAGAACAAAAGGAGCCAAAATTCTTTGTCCTTATTGATGAAATTTTAATCTTTGATTTCAATCTTAAATGCATAGTGTGATTCCGGCTTAATGGCTAGGACGCTCGTACGGAATACAAGAGATCCGGGTTCAAGTTCGGGCCGAGGTAATATTTTTTCGCAATAAACTTATTTAAAGTTTTTCAGCACATCCTTCTGATATGATGCCAGATTAAACATCAAAATTATTATTAAAAATTTACTTGTCAATTTAATTTAATTTGTATTTAATATTATTTCAGTAGTTTGAATAGCTACAAATATGGTATATATTGCATGTACATATATAGTACATATTTATGCATGTATATGTATAGATACTGAAAAAATTTACTATATCTTAATAAATATTAAGTAAGAATATTCAAGTCTATAACGGTCAAAGTTAGATCTTTAATGCTTAAATAATTTAATGTGAATTATATATATATGTATATATATATTATAGACTTGAATATTCTTACTTAATATTTATTAAGATATAGTAAATTTTTTCAGTATCTATACATATATATGCATAAATATTAACTATTATTATTATTGTATAAATACTATCAATTATATACATAAATACTACATATTTCAAATAAATCACATAATTTCTAAATATTGCGATCACAACATTAAATATAACAATTTTACAATTTTTTAATCGCGAGAATGTAAGTAATGTTTGTAAATAATTATCAATATTTTAACTCCCACATAATTAATCTGCTTTATGTTAATATTACTACTGTTGCATGGAGTTTACTTGGCGTAACTCGCACATTTGTTGTATTAACGCCATCGTCAGTCATTTCGTCAAGTATAAACTATGTGCGATTATAGTTCTTATTTGAATAGTATAATTTTAACATTGATTATATGAATAAATTTAATACATTAATCGAAATATACGATAATAATTAGCAATGATGTTTTGCAGTAGCGATTATTTTCAAATGTAATCATTAATCCTTTTCTTGTCGATGTTAATGTTAAATTATTTCTATTATAAAAATCACTTTTTCCTTATCGTGTTTTAATATCGATGTATTAAATTTAACAAAATATTACAATACGAATTTTCCATTAGTGGTACAATTTAATATCATAAAAGCTTCAAATAATCAATCTATCATTGATACTACGATCAAATAATACATATTTTCGACAAAAAAACATCATGTCCCCAGATAGCACAAAGAGTTTAAAAAAATTCAAAAAGAATTCCCAAGCAGAACAAGTCACGATAACATCAAAATGACATCAAAATGAATCGGAAATGATTGAAAAATGATTTTTAGTGATCATTTTGAAGTCATTTTGGCATCATTTAAATATCATAATGACTTGTTGTTCTGCTTGGGTTCAGTCAAATGTTATCAATTCTGAGCTCATTTTTAGATGCAACCAAGAATTCTTTTTTAAAAATAAATTCAGAATATTGATGACATATCACTGAATTCTTTTTGAACTATTTGTGCTATGTGAGGACATGAGGTTTCTAATCTATCGCCATCTCTTGCCGTTATCTTTGCAGCGTCGAAATTTAAACTTACTGAGATTATTTTATCATCTAAGGTTATGATTTTCGTTCGATATCGACATCGACACGTCCATTATCACTATCGACGAGACTTTTGTACGCTATCGACAATTCGGCGCTCCACTTTTATACTCTCGTCTGTATAGATCATCGATTTAATCTCGATGATAAAGAGACGCGAGACTGTTCAAAGGTCATTAATCGGACTTATGAAAAATTCAGCGCAAAATAGTTGTCCCGTACATGTGCGTCACATTCAAATGAATCTACAAGAATCATTGTATCGTTTACGGACTGCACATATGCGGATCGTGTTGGAATAAGTCGCAATAAGCATTTTCATATCTACAACGTCAAAATCTAAACTTATTGGAACTAACTTGCATCGCCGCGATTACGACTCTTGTCCGACACGTTTACTGCCGCTCCGTAATGATGTATCGCCATGACACTACGATTACTACAAAATAATATTATGACGCTTACGTGGAGTAATCGACGCTCCCGATGTTTGTTTGTACTGGCAATTCGAGCTTTTGATAGGAACAGAGATGACACTTCGCTTTCGTCTGAAATTGTCATTAATGAGTCAGTAAGGATCAGTTTCGTGAATCTGTAGTATCGAAATTTAAACTTATTTCCGCTTACATCAGCACCAGCCACTGCGGCACTTGCTCGACACGGCCTTTTGCCGTTCCAAGATCGGTAATTCGCTGCTGTCCATTACAAAATAACGAGAGTCATGCGATTCAATTATTTCGGCAATAATACTCAACAATACTTATGTACACCGATGATAATAAAAAGACTTCACTCCTGATAATAAAAAGGCGCGAGAAAGTCAGAAACAAATGCCTGCCAACATGACCGGTCTCGAGATGTATCTCGGAGCAGTCAGAGCATACACATTTGGCTTCTGCTTGTGTACGCATCCCCTCCATTTGGATTGGCATCACTGTCGAATGAAGACCGTCGCAAACTGTACTGCTCATGCGCGCCGCATTTAAATTTACATTAAGAGACGAGAGACGAGAAATAATAATCGAGAGATATATTCTTATTACGGGTTACCTACATTTGAATTATAAATAAAGAATATATGCACTTTTTTAAAAAAAAGTTGATGACTGAGGCGGAAGAAAGAGATATAATTTATTATGCGTTAAATGATCTAAAACTATTTATTTTAGGTATTATAATAAGTATTTATGATATAAATAAAATGGAATTTTTACTACATAATTTATATGAATAAAATAAAATTTCTAGAACATAATTTGTATCGATATAATTCTTATTAATAATTTTTAAATTAAAGAACCAATATATGTAGAGAAGAATCAACGCGATATATAATTAGTGGGCAAGTGTAATAATAAAAAAGATTTAATATATAATAAAATATAACTATATCTTCAAGTCCGTACGCGCTTCGACTTATTCCAAGTTATTCTCAACGAATTAAATAAATTATTACGTTCTCATGTTAATGTAAGCCGTGCAACCTGGTGATGCAAATGGTGCCAACCTGGTGAGGCAAATCTGCCTCACTGCAAAGATTCCTATTTGTTCCATTATAGTTAAATGATTAAATAAAATAAGAGAATTCCATGAGATAGGCAGATTACAATAGACTTATACACTCACATTCTGCAGTCAACACAATGTACATATTATAGCAAAAATATAATAAACTAATAAGTAATAATCTGAAACATTTCTCGTTAAATTATTAAGAAATATAAATAACATAGTTAAATAAATGACGTCTCATTTCTTGAGAGTAGTTGACGTGTCGAGTGGCAAGATTCGAAAATAATAATAAAATACTTCTCTACATATATTATTGGTTCTTTAATTTTTTAAATATTGAGAGGAGTCTTATTTTATTTATGTTTATTAATATAATTTTATAAATACAAAATTTTTATTTAATGAAAATTTTATATTTATAAAAAATTATATTAATAAGAATTATATCAATAAAAAGTATTATATTCCAGAAATTTTACCTAAAAAAAAATACGACTGATATGGTAATAACTATACACCGAATGATGAGGAAAAAAAAACTAAATTTTAATAAATATTTGTTTGAATAGTAGCTGAATATTTAATAAACATGAATATATTATTTATTTATGATACGATAAAAAATATTTAACTATCTTTTTTTTTTATTTAATAAATATATATTTATTTACCATAAGTAAATGTTAAGTTACGTTAGTACTATTAAACAAATATTTATTAAAATTTATATACTATATGTATATGTACATTTTTTTTCTCACATTCACGACATACGTATATAACATGTTCCTACTATCAATCAAATCTATTAATATTTCATACTTTTATATAGATTTCCGCGGAATCAATATATTTTTTATAAATCTCATATTATTGAAGAAAATAATGAATGCGCAGTACGTCGCAACACACACACACACACACACACACACACACACACACACATATATTATATTACGCGTTAAATTGCATCAATATCGACGTATTCGCATGAGTGATGTGCATCTAAATTAAATTAATAATTCATAAACATTAATTAAAGAATTAATTGAGGTAATCGATAATTTATTTAATGAAAAGACGCAAGTATCGTAAAAGAAATGTACAAATATGATCACCAAGTACGAATGAGTCTGACATCATTTAACGCAACCGACCGTACTCGTAAAGCTGCTAAGGTGCGCATGAACTAGTGCGGTGAGAAGTGAGCGATCAGTGAAAGCATTTGCAGCCTACTTCGCGACTAGCAGCAGCTGAGTGGCAGACTAGTCGACAGTAAGGCATCATGGCGATCGGTTAGGGTGCGTATTGCTCGGAAAATCGGAAAATTTACCGTGATCTCGTACATGATTTTTATCGTGAATTAATTGCATCGAATTTCTTCTCGGATGACCGCACATCAATTTTTTGTTGTATAATAACGTCCAAACGCGAATGACATAATGGTGAAGTTGACCGAAGAGATGGTCGTGGCTCGCACGCGAGTGTCTGACTTTTCCGCTGTAAAGAAACTCAATTGCTGGTGAGTACTTATATCAACGACAGGTCTCTTTAACGGCATAACCGTACGTCATAAATAAATTAATTACGGCGACTCAATTGTTTCGAAGTAATTAAACACGCTTTGATTTGACCACATACGAACAAAAAATCGTGCGATAAGGTTATCAAATTTTTCTCCAATATCATGAGAAAAAAGAGAATTATAACCCACCCAAGCGTAACTAACTGCTATTTACGAGACTCTGGCATGTGAAAGAATACGTGGAAAAAAATACCTGACGAATTCTACCTACTGTCTAGTACAATTTTGTTTATATTCAAATGCATACATACAGAATAATATGTACATAACTAAATTGTAGAAATGTTTTTATAAATGCTTTAGGAATATTTTTATAAACAAAACATACCAGTAAAATGTTGTGAGGCTTTAAATAATTAACTTACTGAATAAATGTAACTTATTAAAAAAATTAATATATACACTTCTTACTTTGTTTCTACAGCAAAGTAATGTTTTAGTTCAATTTATAAACATTGTTGCAACAAAAAAACATTTATAATTCAGGAAATGAACATCGAATATAAATACTCTTGTAAAGTTTGGTCATCTATTTTGGAATGACTCTGTAAAAAATAAATTATAACAATATTTTTCTCTTTATATTGAATTAAATTAATATATTTTTTACACAGGGGAACAGAATTAACAGATGTCAGTATCTTAAGAAAAATGAAGAATGTGGAAGTATTATCATTAAGGTAAGTTGAAATTTGATAAAATAGTTAAATTAGTTATTAAAATAAGAAAAATGTTGTAATCTATATTCTATTTATAATAATATAATAATATTGTATGTATTTTAGAATGACGCTATAAAGCAGATTATTATCCTTTAACACACATGATTGATCATTTGTATTTTACATATTTCTTTTCTTTGAAATACTAGGAGCACCTGATTAATTAATGATCTTTATTCTTTTCTTTTTTTAAATATACAACCTTCCAAAACTTTCTAAAGACGTTAAAATATATATATATAATTATATGTAAGAATTATTTAATAAATTATATCATTTAATAATTTATATATATTAGTAAAAGTAATGAAAATCTGAAAATATGAACGACCCATCGTGTGTAGTAAAGAACTGAAAAATCATCGTATGTTAAAATGAATTAAAATACTTAGTAATAAATATTTTATTACGCAGAAACGTAAACTCATTCTATTGATGATCATGATCTAAGATATTTTTCATCTTACGAAAACATAGAGGCTGCAATGTATTCCTACTTTGGATATGATTATGTTAAACTCATGGTCACAACCCACAACTTCAGAAGTTGTTCTACCCACACATGCTTTGAATTCATTGTGATTCATGTGAGATAAATATTGAAAAATGAGCAAATATGAAGATCAATATTTGGATTATCTGAAATTTATTTCAAAAAAAGTTTAAAGTTCCTTTATTTTTTATTTTTTTGATATATTAACTAGAACTACAATATAAAGAGATACTTGAGCTCTTTTATGAAATAAGGAAGAGATAAAAATGTGTACAATTTTCTTGCTTTCATATAAAGAATAACTTAAAAAAATATATGTTAAATATGTATGAAAAGAAATGTATGTGTGTTCCTGAGCAACTTTCTATTTCAGTAATTGTAGTGTTACAATTTTTTAATTGGTTTTATAAAAAGTCTGTTTTACTTATACACTTGCTGCTTGGAACAATTATAATTATAATAAAGCATGTAATTTTTATTTTAAAATCATTAAAAATTATTAACAATTTTTTCTTATATAATATTAACAAAAATAAAAATAAATATTATAACGTAGATTTCTTTGATATCAATCAAATTTGATTTATATTTAAAAGTATATGATTCATTTATATTATGTATGTACGTATGAAATAAAAATGAGTTAACAAAACTGTTTTGTAAACTATTACATGCGAATTGCTATTAAATATTAATAACTTTACTTTTTTGTTGTTTAAAATAGAACGTATTAATTTGAAACTGTTTAATTTAAAGGATAAATTTTCTTTTCTTTCTTTCTCTATCTGAAATAAAAAAATAATAATTACATTTATATTTATTTTTAGCATAAATAACATTAATACACTTGCTGATTTTCAATACTGCCACAAACTTCAAGATTTATTTATAAGACGAAATAATATCAAAGATTTAAATGAAATTTGCTATCTTCAAGGATTACCTAATTTACGAAATTTGTGGCTCGGTGAAAATCCCTGTGCAGAAAGAGAAGGGTAAATATTTAATAACAAATACTCTTAAAATTAGGAACTATGGAAACTTTATGATGCATCATTATAATCCTATTTGAATAGATATCGATTATCTGTACTTCGAGCTTTGCCAAATCTTGAGAAATTAGATGATAAAATAGTATCACCTGAAGAAGTGCAAACTGCAATGACAATAGGTCGACCTTTAACACATCCTCTTGAAATAGATGCTTCTCCACAATCGGATGTAGTAAGCCCAGAGGTAAAACATTTCAAAGAACATAACAAAAATAATATTGATGGAATACTAAAATATTTCTTATATGCAATTAATATTCATATTATTTCATCAATAATAATCAATAGTAATTTTTTATACTTTATGCTTTATGTATTAAGATTAATAGCTTCACATTTAATTGTTACTAAAATTCGTATACTTATATACGAATATTGATAGCAGATGTATTAATTTAAAAAGTTACGTGTATTAAGTGCGTTGTTAACAATCATTGAAATGCTAAAAATAACATTTATAACTAAATTAGGATATTACAATTGAATACATTGAAGAAAATGAATTGGGACGATCTAGGAGGTACAGTTCTTCTAGTGATCAGGTAATAACAAATTAACGTATTCTTTAATCGATTTTCTTACCAATCTAAAATTATTTGGTAACTCACAAGATCAATTATTAAAGAATAGAGACATACACACACACACACACACACACACATATATATATATACATATATGTGTGTATATGTATACATATAAAATTGTTTTTTAGAGAAGCTTTGATGAAACGCAACATACGCATGAAGAATATGATCCTGATAGAAGAAACGCAAATTATAATGCGTCATCGTCACATCATTACTCACAAAATAATCAATATGCATATGAGGTCAGTCATGCATATCATAAAATAGGAGTAAAACAGTTAATAATTATTTTTGAAAGCAAATAACTATTAATAACAAGCTATATCTGTGCTGAACAGTTATTTTAATATGTTATATCTTAAACGCAATATTTTTATATTAGAATAAAAATATATGATTAATCCATTATTTTTATGTTATTATTGAACATATTAACCAGTTAAATTAAAATAATTAGATTGCAAGCATAATTATAACTTAAAGTCGCTTGGTTATACTAACAGCTACAAAATGGACAATCAAAGAGTCAGAGCAAAGATGACACTTTGTGTGCAGAGTCACGAAGCAACAATGAGACTGTGACCACTAACACTCTTGAAAAATCCAAGGTACATTTAAATACAGCCCATTTTTAAGCATATTTGCAATTTTTGTCATTTACATTATCTATAATATAAACAAATATATTTCATAATACATCAACAATAGTACCATATTAATGTTTGTTAGCATTATTAGACAAACAC
>NW_017304363.1:69876-71670 GCF_001594115.1 Trachymyrmex septentrionalis | reverse complement strand
TATATAAGTATATTATCTTCATTTTATATTAAACTTCACGCAATCCGTAATATTAGTTGACTAAACATTATTATAATACAGAATGCTATATATAAAAAGTTTTTATTAAAATTAATATGTTTTAATATTATTTACAGGAAGACGCAAATCAAATACCGGGTTGGATAAGACATTCTGAAAAAGACAAATGCAGGAATCAATTTCACTATCACAGGCGGCCAGTAACAAGAGTATGTTTATGGCATTGTTTTAAAGTATATATAATAAAATTTAAAACATTTCTTATAATGTGCGTTTTTCTTTTAGAATTCAAATATATTGTCTGCTGTATTATGCTTGGTTAAAGAGTTGGATTATCCAAGTTTGGAAGTGGTAGAAATGGCTGTTAGAAATCGAATGGATGAATTAGAAGAATGATGTTTCTGACACCGTCCCCAAAATCCACAGGGGACGGTCTCTTTCTCTCATATCGGCAGCATGTCTTCTGTTCCCAGCCCAGAATTCTCCGATTCACTTGATTCCACGATAACTTTGAGCCAATATGCCGATAAAGATGGGAATTACAACGATGACGAACACCATATACTTGATCATCAATTACTCGAAGAAAATAAAGATAAATGTCAAATTCGACGAAATGAATGTGCCGAAAAAATTTGCTCAACACATAGCCTGAAAACAGTATCGATTGATCCAAGTCCAAGATTACTCGGAAATAATCAATCCATATATAAAATACAAAATTCCGTATTGGACAATTCGCCATCAAGAAATAACTATGAGAGAAAAAGTAATGATGTAAGACGCGTAGCGAGCAGTGACAGTATTCCTCGTGGTAGTTATAACAATGTCATTTTAAATCAGGGATGTAGAGTTTTAAGCCAAGATTGTATCAGAAGATCAAAAAGTCCTGATGTTAGGAATACAGTTACACCACTTCGTTATATTCAATCGGCAAAAGGAACGTGGACGTATAATTTGTAAATTATACTTAACAATTTGACAAAATTATTCTTAAAATAATAATCTAAATTTTCTGTAAACGCAATCAGAAATAATCTTGTCGATAAAAACGAAAAAGAAAAGGAAAAAGTAGTAACCGTTAGTAACGGAGATAATACTTTAAGATCAAAGATTGGTCTCATCATGTTATTTCGGGGGAAAAGTTTAAGTGCATATAAAATTTGCAAACATTTGTGATATATTTCTGCAAGGACTGAAGAAATAAGTGTAATTTATCATTATACATTATATGTTGTGTACAAACAAATCTGACGATTGATATATGAGTAACTTTATTTAACAACGTTAAGTTTTTCCAAAGTTTTATTGAGATAAATTTGTTAAATATATATTATAAATATCTGTAACATGTATAAGATACAAATCAAAGATAAATTACATGCTCTATTAAATATTTTCTCAGTAAACAATTTGGAGTTTTTATATAGTGAAAAAAATTATTTGGATCAATGATAAGTTCATTTGAAGATCGATATTTAAAAATAACAATTTTTACGATAAGATAGAATATAAATAAAAAATGAATGTATATACGTAGGTGATTTTGTACACAGAGAGTATTCTATAAAAACTTAAATGTACATTATTTGCATATAATCTCATAATTTATAATCAAAATATCATCTGCATATATCAGTGCGCTTATAAATGTACATACAAAAACGAAAAATTGTATTTCTAAGTATTATTTTCTTGCATTATTTGTTTTTACTTTATTATTTTATTGCGGAGATGTACATTAATTTTTTCAACAATATTACGAAGAAGAAA
>NW_017304363.1:59512-69776 GCF_001594115.1 Trachymyrmex septentrionalis | reverse complement strand
ATTGTACTTAAAACATAGAATAATAAGCAAAAAAATAATTATAAGAATGTATATTATATATGTAGATTAACTTTAAGCTGATGAACAAGCGTACAAGGACGTATTTTTTTAGACAAGTCCTCCTTACATCATCTGCTAATAGATAAAAAAAGCAAAAAAAGAGAAAATAAGAAATTACATTTTTTCTGCAAACAGTACCGATCCATCAATTAAGCCAATAACTGATGCTAATTAGACTTAAGACGTTTTATAATAATGTAAAACATAATGTTTTTTGTTATCTAGGACCGTCCACTTACATTATTCTATAATTTATAAATAATATTGATTTAATGTATACAAATAATTATATATATATATATATATATAGTTTAAACATTTATGTAAAGAAAAATTTTAATCCTTGAATTATGAACAGTGTTGAAACGTTGTAAACTTGTGTTATTACATATTATGTACAAATTGACTTTAAAATTAATATCCTTGTTAATATTCTCTATACACATCATTTTACACAATCAAACATTTTATTAACTTGTTTAAAAAGTCGAGAGAATTACATAATATTATTATTGATATCTAATCATTTCGTGTTAACTTAATTTCCTATTTTTCTTTTCCTCCCTAAGAAAACACCTCCCCAGATAGTAATGTGTCTTGTTGCTTGCTAAGTATGTGTTGCTATCAGAATTGCAACAATTGAGTCCTTATTTATTGGTAACTATTATGCATTCACATATGACAACTTTGAGTTACTACTAGCAACTTGCCAGCAATTCAAAATTCATCATTAAAATATGTATTATTGCCATTATGTATCTATAATAATATGCGATATCACACAATACTATCATATTGCTGACACACAAGGTAATATATTGGGCGCCTTCAGCGAATTCAATAGTTGAGTGAGTGCTCGCTGCTATTGATGTATTCTTCTAAATCTAAAATTCTGATTGGATGAGCTAAAAGAATACACCAATAACAACAGTGAACACTCGTTCAACTGTTGAGTCCGCCCTTGTTACTTGCATGTTGCTGCTTTGTTGCTATTTGCTATTACTGTTGGTATATTCATAGTGGAAATATAAGGTGAAGTACTCCCGTGAATGGGCAGTAGGAAAGTGCATATTTGGGCATATTTGATTGGCTATTCCAATATAACCAGCGCTATTATACGTAGCAAAGTGCACATCGGATATATTTGATTCGCTATTTCCACTACTGCTACCGTCATTATGCGTAATGTTTCACTTTATATATTTTCATAGGTATGTTCGAAATCGTTGAAGCCAAATCTATTAGCAAGTTGCCAGCATCATAAGCAATTAGTAATCACAAATTTGTGCGATTTTGCTGAGACACGCTTTACTACTCTGGATCTCTATTAAATTATTTCTATTTCATTAAAATAATTAATAACTTGTAAATATATTAATAATTACGCAAATTTCTCAGGAGAACGAGATTGTCTATATAAAAATATAAATTTATATACTCTAGCGAATATTTCCCGACGATTATCCGTATCATACATTTCATCATTTTATCATATCTTATTGCGAGTAAACAGAGATCGTTAGGAAAGTTTCGATGAATCATAGGTACTACGCCACGCTGCTCCACACCACGCAAGTCGCTCAGTGAACGCATTGTTTTTTCTATTTCCAGTTTGTGTTTAACAATAAAAAATGGTGAAAAATTGTTGTATTAATGGATGTAGCGCATCATGGCGACCAGATGTTGATGTATCATTTGTCAGGTAGATTATTATTGTATATAAACCTCAAATTGTTATATAACCTCAAATCTAATTTTCAAACTTTTAATTTTGTTTCCTATATTCTTTTCAGTTTCCCGATGAAAAATATAGATTTGTTAAAGATATGGTTGGAAGTTATACCAAGAGGTAATAACATTTCAAAATATGCTCACATATGCAGCGCACATTTTGACGAATCACAATACGAATGTCTTTCTGGTAGACGGTTCTTAAAAAAGAATGCAGTTCCTACTATATTTCCAAAGGATATAGCCCAATTTGTAAGTAATTTAAAATAATTTAACTTTTTTATTTTATACGTAACACATACAAATATGTAAATTTGTTTGTTGTTTCTCTCCATTTATTCCTCTTCAATTGCCTCAATAATTGCAATAATTATGATGCGCCGTACATTGGACAGACGAGCAGACAATTAAAAACAGAATTACAGAACATCGTAATCATATTAGACATAACACTTCTGTCCGTTGTCGGAGCACAGGCTGCAGTATGATCATGATTTCTAATGGGATAATGTTAAAATTTTAGATGAAAAACCTTACTATAAAAAACGCTTAATTTCCGAGATACTCAATAAGAATCAGAAAAATAGTTTGAATTTACAAACACTGAAGGTCATAAGACATATATACTCTATATGTAAATGAAGTTTGACTTTTCGATACTGACAGTCCGTTTCTTCTCTCAGTCCGTGGTGATCCGTATCAGCGAGCGATATTATACATAATAATTTATTCACAATGTCCGTCTTACACATCTGCGTTCTACTTGTCTTTATATATTCTAAAAGTTTTTGTATACTTATGTAGACACACTTGTTTGAATAAATTTTTACATAAATTTATATATGATTTTTGGTGATTTTTATTTCTTATTATATTTCCGGTATGTGTTAATTTATTTGCGTGTATTTTTTCGTAAGAAGTTTTTTTATCTTTTTTATCAATTAGAACTTTTCCAAAATATTTGAAACACTTCTGACTGTTCAATCGTACGGAAATAATGTCGAGTTCTACATCAACACTCACCCGAACTGTGAATGTAATGAATATGCGAACAGTTACGATAATTAATTTTGTACTACGATTTTTTTCGATATGTTAATGTCTGAAGAGGGCTCAATCCGATAGCCGAAACTTGTAATTTATTTGTATTTTAACTGAGTTTTTATTTATTATATATTTATTTTTTATTTTTTATAGAAGAGAGGGACGATTTTTTCGCTGATTGACAGAACATTTTTACTATCAGACGTTAAGTTTCACACACAGAATTTGACATTTATTATCAACATTTTATTAGACAATGATTATCCATTATCCTTCATTTTTGACACAATCAACCTACGAATAAAAAATTTGATTAAAAATAGATACATAACACATAGCAGTTTTACTGACAAGGTCGAGACGAATGAATCTGTTTCTTGGCTTACGATTCCATTCATTCCTCTCCATACGGAAAAGTTCAATCGTTTCAATAAAAACGACATCAGGGTATCTTTCCGTAGTCCTAATAAATTGAAAAAATACATCAAAGTACATAAAGATATTTGTCCACACACATCGAAGAACAACGTGGTCTACAAGATTTCATGTAAAGATTGTGACGCGTCATACGTGGGACGACGGGTATAAAATTAAAGACCAGGATTGCTGAACATCGCAATCACATTAGATACAACACTCCTCGATCTGTCATAACTGAGCATAGGAGACAGCTCGATTATAAATTTAAATGGGATGAAATCGTAATTTTAAACGAAGAGCCCTGCTATCGGAGATGTTTGGTTTCAGAGATGCTTAATATCAAAAAGCAAAAGAATGGTCTAAATTTACAAACTGATACCGATGGCCTCCACAAGGCTTATATTCCCATCATAAATAAAGTTTGACTTTCCGTTACTAACAGTCTGTCTCCTCTCTCAGTCTTTGTTGATCCGCACTACTAAACGCACATAATAATCGACACGTAATGTCTGTCTTGCACATCTACGTTCCTTCTTACTGTATATATTTTAAATGTTTTTCATTCCTTTTTGGACACGCTAATTTATATTTCTTACACATGAATGGTGAGTTTTCTGGTGAGTTTTTATTACACAATTTTATTATTTTTTATTAGACTTCCGGTATTTTATCTCATTTATGCGTAGATTTTTTGGTACGTTTTTTTGTTTTTTAATTTAATCTTTCTATCAACTTATCTTTTTATCAACTAGAACTTTACCAAGATATTTTTAATACATTTGATTGTTCAATCGTTCGGAAACTACGTTTAATTCGACATCAAGACTCACCCGATATGTGATTGTTCCCGATATGCGATCTTTTGCGACAATTGTTTTTTTTTTTTTTTTTTTTTTGTTTTTTGTTCTGCGATTTTTTCGTTATATTAATGTCTGAAGAGGGCTCAAACCGGTAGCCGAAACTTGTAACTTTTAATCATTTCTTAATTTACATTCTAATTTTTGCGTTATGTAATTTTTTACCTCATTTTTAATATACATTTTTGTGAATTTTAAAGAAATGTGTTGACTCTTACTTTGCTCTTTATTTATTGTTATATAGGAAGTTTTATATAGGAAGAGTCCTTTCAATCTGTTAAATGTTTTTTTGTTATTTTATAGAAAGAAATAGTTGAAGAAGTGGAAAAATTATATCCAAAATATCAAAATGTCGTGTTAGAAAGTATAAATAACAATAATTTTCATGATCATTCTTATTCGAAAATGCAAGAGACATTTCTTGTGTCGTCAGGATTAAATGAAACAGACAAAGCAATACAGGTCACTCCTCGAACTCAGGTTTGTAAATTTTCATTCTAAAAGAAATTTTTTTATATTTTATATCTATTTATTTGTATATTTTTTACATATTATCAGAGCGTAAGTACGCAAACATCATCAAGAACAACTGAAAAAGAAAAAGAATTACGATATCGAATTAAGAGTCTTCAATCCAAACTGCGTCGCAAAGAACGGAAGGAACTGAAGAATATGAGGATACCGATTAAATATTCGCCGATTGTTAAAACATATAAAAAAAAATTGTAAATGCTTATATCAGTTGGATCATTTGTGTACTAAAAGTTTTAAATGATTATTTGATTTACTAGAATAAGAACATTATGTAATTCTATCAATGTTTCATATTGCTGATATTTAAAAAAAATGTATATTAGTCAAGCATAGGCTTAATTAATTTTTATATCAGCATTATTTATAACTTTATGAACAAGCCTACCATCAGTTATGGTTTAACACTTTGACTATCAAATTGACTTTGATATTGAATTTAATAGTATAGTATAGATATTTTATTTGTTTCAATACTTAATTTTTGATGATTTTACATAATGTATATATTGTTTCTTTAATGTCTCAATTGTTTAATAAAATTGTTTCAAAATCAGGTAAATAAAACTCACCTGTAAATAAAGTAATAATATCTACGAAAATTTAAATGTCAATCAAATATAAATGATATGGCAAAGTGTTAAAAAAGAATATATAATTTTAGAAAAATATCTTTTTCTGTGTATTTTCTGTCCTATAATTATACATTTAAAATATGTAATATAATACTAATAAAAGGATAAGCAATATAAATTTTAAGTATACAATTATTGACTTTTTAATTGATTTATTATTAAATACCAGTTTTCCTTCAAAAAAGATAAAATCTTTTTTGTTACAATAAGAAAAAAAGAAAAAATTATCACTTGAGGTTACTCTGTCAAATCACGAGTGATCACGAGTTGAAGTAATCTGTAATTATATGTTATGCATTGTCATATAGATCCACTCGGCATTGCTTGTGAAAATGAATGTAAAAATACGAATAATCAGAATAATTGATACGTTGTCACTTTATGAGAAAACGCTTTGCCTAAACGATTAATGTCTTGACTTATGCTTCATTTAATATTATGTAACGATTTGTACCTTATTGATTCATTTTCTAACCTCAACAAGTGTGATGCTCGTTTTACGTGGACTCCAGAATTCGAATTCTTTCGTCGTGTTGGGTGGCCTCGCTTTGTGTCTTTTATTTATGATTCAAATCAAACAAATTTATAATAACAATCAAAAATATAATAGATATCTGAACTATAAACAATATGTGAGAGTTCCTTGTAATTATATAAATATTAATAATCAATGTGTAGTTAATGTTTTTATTTATTCTGTAATGTATTTGAAGGTAAAACATTTAATTATACATTTTTAGATGAACGAAATAGCGACAGAACTGAGGACAGTGATAAAATCCATCAACAAATCATCGGCTTATGTTCATCAACTAAATGAAATGCTTATCAAGTATCGCGAAAGAGAATCAAAGAATACCTCAACGTCAAGAGCAACTTTATCTTAAACACTTTAGGAATTAGAATTTCTAAATGCAAAAGGTTGGTAAATTATAATTAGATTGTAAAAGCCTGGTTTTATATTGTATCATTAAATTTTTTTTATTTTTCTCTTTCTCATACTTTATAAATGAGTATTGCACATTGTTATTTATATATACTATACTGAGTATTAAATTACAGTACTTATTCTTACTATTCATCAGATATAATAAATAGTAAAAATTCTCTATTATAACTTATATTCAATACTTATTATTACTACAAAAATGCATATTAGAATATAAAATTATAAAAAAGAAAATGCTGTATGTGTGTATATAATATATATGTATAATGATTATCAATGAATATCAGGAAAATATCAGGAAGCTTCAATCGTTTAAATTATTCAGTGGCATACATTGAGAATTACTATTTTGTCCAATATTCTCTAGAACACCATCTGGTGCACACAACCATGGATCCTTTGTTATCTCTAACCAATTGAACAATCGTTTTTGAAGTTCAACAAATATGTCCTGAAATTTAGAATATACATAAAACATTAAAATATATTTATTATATTTAGTTAAGAAATGTAATTAATATATAATTATATATACAATATTACCTTTGCGGACGCTTTTGAAGCTATATTATTTAATTCTTCTGGATCATATTTTAAATCGTATAATTCCCATTCTGGTCTCTGATAATATTTCTTTAATGTTTTGTACCATGGTAAAGACTGATGATTTCTTGTTTTATTTAGAATGTCCTGCATTTATAATATAATAATAAATTACTTATAAATATTAATAATTTGTTCTAAAACAATTTCAACTCTAGTTAAAAAAAAGATAATATCTTTTGAATATTTTTTTTTTTTTTCAGATTACCTGGAACGTCGGAGATACGTAAAAGTCCTGATCAATAGGAAATGGCATTCTATAGTTGATATTATGTATAAGTTTGTGACGTTTAGTTCTAATTGCACGCATAGGATAATACATGGTAACTTCATGATGTGTTTGGCTAGCAAAGATTGCCGTATTATTTTCTACAGGTTCTATAAATGAAATATCAATTAATTTCACAGTATAATCTCTCTGACAGAAGACAGCATATACATATTGCATTTAATAAACATACATATTATATATACCTTCGAGAAGTAATGGCAAAAGTGATTTTCCAGTAAGTTCCAGAGAAGATACTTCATTAGAATCTTCATCCAAGTAAGTTACATTGAACCAATCTAAAATTGTCGGTACTATGTCTAGTAAAGATGTCATGCTGTAAGTAACGCTGTTTTTTCTATGGCCATGGATTGGTGATGACATCATCATGGGTTCAGCCAAACCTTTAAATGTTTTTTTTTAATATTTGATTGTGTTTTTTAAAATACTAACGTTCTGTCTGTTAGTTTTCGTTTTTTCAATACCTAAATATAACTAAATATACGAACCTGGATCGTACAGATTTGTACGACCATTCGGGAAAGGTATGCCATTATCGGATGTATAAATTACCAATGTGTTGTCTTTGAATCCTGCATTTTCCAATTCTTCAAGAATAAGGCCAACGCCTAAAACAATTTATATTCCCTTTAAATACTGCTTTTATATGATATATAAAAATAAAACATCTTATCTTGTAATATATTAGAAACATATATTTGAGCAATTTTTAAGTAACTAGAAAGACCTTTATCTAAACGAGATATGGTTGTATATTGAGCAGCAATATCTCTCCGAGCAGCTTCGGTATTCTGAACATAGTAGGGCACTTTAACTTGCTCCCATTGATAATATATTGGATTCCAATCGGGAATTGTACCCATTCCGACGTCACCATTACCAAATTTTTCACAAAAATTGCCGTATTCTGGATGAGTGTGCCCACAGCGATGTGGGTCATGAAAGGCAACATATAGAAAGAAAGGTCTGCAAAATTTTTTAATAAATAAGAAAATCCAAAATAATAAATATAATGAAAATTTAATAGTAATATAATTTTTTGAAATGTTCAAAATAATTTAGCATGAATTTTATTATACATGATACAAAAAATCAATATATCATTTAAAAAAAATAAAATTATGTACAATACAAGCATTATATATAGAATATTACTTACTGTGTTTTATTTTGTGAAAGAAATTTACGGACTAGTAATTTTATATAAGTAATATTGCGGCCTACTTGAAGAATAGAATTATTTTCTTCTGTATGTGCAAAATCAAATGGATAAACATTATTTGGGCCTACATGTTTCTTGCCAATAATTCCTGCACAAAGAAAATATTCAAATTATGATAACACAATTTATAATGATATAAATCCATTAATTATTACCTGTCCGTATATTGTTTCTCTTTAATATTTTTGGCAAACTTTGAATATTATCAAAAGAATTAAAATGATGAATCCCATGATGAAGACCATACATTCCATTTTGGTGACTTGGTAATCCAGTTAATATTGCGGAGCGGCTACAAAAAAATACACAGTTCAAGATTTATATCTTTATTAATTAGATCCAATTTGGATATAACAACAATACCTTGGTGAACAGCTACTGACTGATGTATATGCATTATTGAATAGTAGACTTTCCTTTGCTAATTTATCCAAATTAGGAGTCTGACATATTTTATTCAGGTATGATCGCATTTGAAACCCAGCATCATCAGCTGTAAATTAATAAATAAACTACTATTTTACATAATAAAAATTCTAGATTATGGATTTAAAATGAATTTAACTGCAAAATTATAAATGTACCTAATTTTTTCTAGCTAAAGGAGTTTGTATATTTTGATTTTGTTCATTATATATTTATATCATTTCTTATATTTAAAAATATATAATTTTAAATACTAAAAATATATTTTTTAGTATTTAACATTTTTATATTTTTAAAAAAGCTATTTGAATTTATATAAAACTATTACGATTAATTTATTTCATCAATTATTTTATAAGAATCGTAAATGTAATACTCGCGGATTACATTTACGAAGCACGCATTAAAAAGGTACTTTATGTAAATTACCTAGCAACAGAAGTACATTAGTTTTAGCTGTATCAGTTTTTCCATTTATGTTAGGTAATCGCGATAAGATAATACCCAAAAAACATAACAATTTATTCAAACAGCAGTTCCACAACATCGTATGTTATATGAATACACTTGTGTGCGCGAACAGTGCGCATGCGTGTGTGTGTGTGATGCGTGAACCTGTGCAACGTGCAACACGTGACGACAAGTACTGCCAATAGTACCAATACGAGCGATCAAAAATTTTCTATTTCGCGATAAGCAGCATGTGATAAAGAATCGATTATCTATCACATCACTGTCTTGCCGGGCGGCACACATTGTATACCATCGTGTATGTATATATGACATATATGTATATAATGTACATCAAAGATACAATCGTTCCATTTCAAATATATCATCGACACAAAGCAATGCAAAGTGCAATTGAAGAGACGCGCGTTTTAAAAAGATACGCTCCGAATCTAGTACATTTTTTACCATTTGATTGGTACACACACTTTTTAACATCTGGCAACACTGTGCTAACAATACCGACACGTCAGACCCGGCCACGTATATATACCCACATATATGCCTCATTTTATATTTTTTTAAAATATTATATTTTTTGTTTCGAACATAACTTCTTGTCACCGAGCAAAATGCTGTTAATCGCATCATATATTTCCAGCGTCTTTCTCGGGAGGCTCCGAGTCGCTTTCCAAAACAATTCTATTTACATGGACAAAGTGTCATTGCATTTCCATTAGGATAGGTTACATTTACGCTCTTTTTCCTTCCAAGTTTTTTTCATATCCTTTAAATTTAATTAATTGAATTACTGTGAGCACGTTCTTCGTTACAGTACAAATATCTATATAATTGAAATCGAATGAATTATGATTGAAAATGATTTGTATCTAATTTATTACTCCGAATTATATTTTCTTAGAGAGGAAAAAATGAGGCAGTTGTTAACCTGACTCTTTAACTTGGCATATGATTTAAAATATCTTATTCTTCGATAATCTTCATCTCAAAACAGATTATTTGTAATAAAAAAATTAATCTATAATT
>NW_017304363.1:57019-59412 GCF_001594115.1 Trachymyrmex septentrionalis | reverse complement strand
ATATAAAATATATTTTTTTCATATATACAGAATATTCATAATTAATATATATATATATATAAAATGTGTTTCAGAAAACTTAAACGAGTGCTTAAAAGAGATAAGGATTTTACATCATGTCAAAGAAGATTATTTGTTTGTTTGATGTGGATGGCACACTCACCATACCACAGCAGGTATTATATTATTTATCTACCTAAAAAGCTAATTTTTAATGATATTAAATTTCTTAGATATTACTATGTTATTATATTTTTTTATTTATCCTGTATCTTTATCTATCTATTGATTAAAAATATTTATTTTTATTTTCTATAGCCAATCAGTCCTAGCTTTGAAAAGTTTCTCCTAGAAACTGTAAAGAAAGAGTTTGACATTGCAGTAATCGGAGGTTCTGATTTAAACAAGATTCAAAAACAGCTAGGTAGTGGAAACCTCTTTGAAAAGTATAAGTATGTCTTTGCGGAAAATGGCCTTATCGCTTTCAAGAATGGCAAAGCTTTGCCTTCACAAGTAAGTAATAAAACAGTATTTAAAGGTAACAACAGATTATGTACCTTCTCTTTTAACATACAAATTTTAGATGATTCAAGATATACTTGGGGAGGATTCTCTGCAGGATTTTATAAATTTCACTTTGCGATATATATCCGAGCTAAAGCTGCCATTTAAGCGTGGAACATTTATCGAATTCCGTACAGGCATGTTGAACATTTCGCCAGTAGGACGAAATTGCAGCAAGAAAGAACGCGAACAATTTCATGAATATGACAATGAACATCATATTCGGGAAAAATTTATACAAGTTCTGAAAAAGGAGTTTCCTGATTTGGGTCTAACTTATAGTATCGGTAAGTGACATGGAAATAATTATATTTATTATAACAATTAATTAAATCGATCATACAGTGTAATATATATAAAATTTTAATATAATAAATTAACATTTCTTAAATTATTTCAAAATATTAATTGTTTATATTTTATTACTAGAAATATTTTGTGTATTTCTACCATATTATATAAATTAATGTCAAAAATATAATGTATTGTTGTAAATATTATAGCAAGCAAATTTCTTTATATTTTTTTCCAAGGGGGACAAATCTCTTTTGACGTTTATCCTATCGGTTGCGATAAAACGTATTGCTTGCGTCATATTCAAGGATATGATGAAATACACTTCTTTGGTGACAAAACAGCCGAAGGTGGTAATGATTATGAGATTTATGAGAGCGATCTGACAATAGGACACCGCGTCACTTGTCCCAAGGACACCATGAACCAATTGAATATCCTTATAACTCTTATAAAAGAGAACAGAGAGAAAGAGCAACTCAATGTTCCATTGCAATGTGTATAATAAGGCCTACAGTAATTTTCTAAATTGACATAAATTTATATTTTTAATTAGTATATATATGTTATTGTACAATAGATTGGTTTCGTTCTTTATTTTCCATTTTTTATCAATTGTTACATTCCTAACGGTGGAAGTGCAGTATTTGTAACTCTATAGTTTCGAAGAAAAATTTTTCAGCACTAATTCTAAGCACAACTGTTTTCATGCACACTTAAAAATATATTTGTACATATGCTCTTTTCTAATAGTTTTTCACTATCTTGATATACACGCAAGTCATAAATGTTAAATAAAAATGTTATTGACATTATGAATATAGTTTATTTTTTATTTGAAACAAATTCTACTCTCATAGTCTCTTAGTCTTGTGCATACACGACCGTGCACGATTACATCTACACATCCATATGTACATATATATTAAAACATATAAATTAAACGATAATAAGAAAAATAACAACGTTAATAAGAAAAATTACGGTATTCATTGGAAGACAACAGTATGACGTAGAATGTTTTTTTCCGCTGCTGACAAAGTATAAAAGCATTTTATTAGCATATGCAAACGAGCAAAGTTAATGCTGCAACAGCTGTTGCAATTTGAATAATCTTTTGGTATTAATTTCTTACCATTGTAGGTAACTTCCGTTTTACAATGCGCGTAAATGCATTTCTATAAAATAAGAATATATATATATATATATTAAAATTAATATATGTATATACATACATATGCGTATCACTTAACAGACGTTAATACGTATAATTTGCGATATAAAATGCATATAAAATATTCTCAAAATATTCTTATGAATTAAGTGCTTGTTATGGCACCGTGAATTTTTACGCTCCTTGGTAGATAGGAACGCGCTTCGCCACGAAAGCGGCGAGTCCTTCGATTCTATCCTTCGTATTCATAAGCTTGCTGTAGCATTGTTCCTCGATCTCCATACCGTCTTCCTGAGAGACCTCCATACCTTTAGATATCGCTACTTTCGCCAATCTAAATGATACATATAGCATAAGATTA
>NW_017304363.1:53709-56919 GCF_001594115.1 Trachymyrmex septentrionalis | reverse complement strand
AAAATTTTTATAAATAAATATTGTCAGTAAATGTAAAAATTATAAATAGAATACGAGTTCCACACAAACAAACACGTATACTCGCGCTCGATAAGCACAAGAAGATAAACGTATATGGTGTGATGTGTATTATATAATACGTGATCGTATCAATGGTTCTGAGTAAGCAACTTTACGTTTAAATACCTGTTCCTTACAAATCATAATAATAATTTACAAGTTAGTATATTATAAAAAAAACTTTATTTTTTTTCTAATTATATTATTTTTTTCTTTATTTTATTCTATATTATTTCTTTTTTATGTAATTAATATTTTTATTTCGTATTTTTATTTTATTTTATTTGTTCTCCTTATTTCTTTTTATAATTTATATTAATTTTTGAAATTCTTATATTGGGTTAGAAAAAAAGAAAAACTTTACAAATTGATAAAAAGATCTTTTCCTGTCAATATTTTCATTAAAAATGATCAAAATTTAAATTTAAAAAAAGGATTTTAAAAAACGTAAAATCGCTACTTTCGTATGGTTACTATATTTTTTGAATTTATGTGAATTTGTAATTTTTATATATAGAAAATTACGAGTTGAAAAAAATGAAAAATTTTCTGTTCGCTTTATCGGTCTGTAATGTGCCCCAAAAAAATTTGAGCAAATTTTTGATTATCTATCGTGAAAGCTTGAAACTTTCCATACAAGATTGTTTTTTTTTTAATGTCCTACGATTTTTTGTTCCCGAGCTACTCACAGATTAAGTAAAAAGGAACATTCTGACTTTATTGCTTGCAATTTAAAAAAATTATACGTAAAAAATCATCGTATCGCAATTAAAAATACAGATTCTTAAAGCTGAAACGTTGCTCTATCAAGTGATATAATTGCCAATTTAAAAAAAATAGGATATATAGGTTGCCAAAAAAGTCTTACCAACTTGTAGAGGGACTTGTTTCTAACCCAATATTATACTGAATAATTATCAACAATTTATTAATATCAACTTACCTAACACCAATGGGGCCGTTAGGCAAAATTTCTCTCGCGATTGAAAGAGCCATTTGATAAGCTGCATCGCCGACCTTGTTTTGTGAAACTACTTCGTTCACGAGACCAATTTGCAGCGCCTGCTCACCATCCAGAATCCGTGCGGTGTAGATCAATTCTTTAGCCTTGGCTGCTCCGATTATCCTCGGAAGTCTCTGCGTTCCGCCGGCGCCTGGGATTATGGCTAATTTAGTCTCGACGAGGCCCATCTTCGCTTCGGAAGAAGCTACCCTGATATCGCTGGCTAACGCGAGCTCCAATCCTCCGCCCAATGCTGCACCGTCAATGGCCGATATCACCGGCGTTGGCAGGGTCTCCACATCGGTCATAAGCTCTCTCAGCGAGGATACGAATCGCAGTACCTCAGAATTATCCATTTTTAATCTCTCTCGCAAATCTGCCCCAGCGCAAAATACTTTTGGGACCAGGCTGCGTACTATCAGCACTCTCAGCTTGTTGTTTTGCCTAATAGAGGCCAGCGCTTCGTTCAACTGAGAAATCAAGGTCTTTCCGAAAGAGTTACGAGCGACAGGCCTGTTTAATCCTAATACAGCAATACCATTATCTTTGCCATCCAAGTAACTGACGATCACTTCTTTCGCCTCGTCCTTAGGACTTGGCATCGCGCTCGTAGTCAATGTCCTTGCGGCACAAGCGCAAAAATGATAAAGAGAGCTCGTAGCTCTGACGCTTGCCACTAACGAAACCATTTTGCAAGAAGCGAAAAGTTAGTGTATTTTCTTGAAAATGTGTATCTGGAAAAAAAATTGCATTTTCGATAAGATATTTGTATCTTATCGAAATTGAATTATCTCTCTTTAATCTCTCATTCTGCATCATTATTATAATATATATATATATATATATATATATATATATATATATATATATATACATACACACAATGTCCTGCAATTTTTACATAATATTTACATAGTAGTTTAAGTGAATATGATAATCTACCGAGAGAACTTACTTGAATGTGCAACTGACCGGTTTCTCGACTCTCGTACGGCGCCGTAGCACGTAGACGCGAAAAAATTTATGACGTCGTTATCCTTGATCCTATTTCGGGATTACGATGCGGCAGCAACAGGAGCATCGAAGCGCGCGGGTGCGCACGCGGCAGCGGGAATATGTACGCGGAATCGCACGTACATGCGCGTATGATTGTGCACAATTGTTTTTTTCTCTTTTTTTTTTTTTTCGGTCGCCGCAATATTTTAATTTCCGCGGACGGGATCGTGCAGGAATGCCGCCTCGTTCTGTTCTACGCCGCGGCTCTTTGGACTTTACAGACTTCGGTCACAGCGGTTGTACAGCATTGCAACAGCGGCGGTGACCAGAGGCAACAAAAGTGGTAGGGATGGACCGAGGAAAGAGATCGAGCGAGACGCGGTGCGGGGAACGAGCCGCGCGATAATCCCTCCAAATCCGTGAGAACAACCGCGTCCAAGTCGCGGCCACGACTGTTTGCTTTTCACCGACGCAAAGCAAACGAAAGCAACATCAACATTCGCACGTGCCGGATCCATCGCGCGTGCGCAATGTGCGCGTTCCCCGACAGAATGCCTAATTCGAATGAAAGAGGGTGCCACTTGATACTCTCTGGCGTCTGGCGGGTCTTTATTTACGTTTTTTTTTTCTCCGCAGAAATGATTGATCCACATAGCAATTTAATTGGGCTTACAATTTTATATTTAGCGATCCCAAAGATTCGAGCTCAACATTGCGGATACTTGCATGTACATTTATACATCACGCACACACACATTTCCTAGTAGCAATTTATTAGCTACCGAGATGACATTTCGTGCAAAAGTAAAGCAAGATGATTTATTTATTTATTGTCGTAATGTTGCCATAATAATAGCAAAAACATTTGTTAAATAAAATTTGACTTGCACGTTGCCATAATTTTGTCAAGTTTTTTATAATATTATATATAGCAAAATTGCTTCAATTTTCCAGAAATATTGCCATAATCAAACACTTTTATCACAATTGTTGCCGCAAAGTTACTGTAAAGTTACTCTACTACAGTTTGTGTGTTTCTTTGCTCGCAATATTGCATCAAATGAGGACTCATCTTGTTGACAAATTGCTTGCAACATTTTTAAGCAAATTTTCAATAAAATGCTGGCAAAATGTTATCTGAGTAATGATTA
>NW_017304363.1:49601-53609 GCF_001594115.1 Trachymyrmex septentrionalis | reverse complement strand
GAATATATATATATATATATATAATGGATCAATATTTTTTAATATTGTGCCAATAAATTGTGGTTAAGAGTTATTATGACTATCGCCGAGCAATAAATGTTCGCACGAAAGCAAGATACATTTATAACATCAATAAGAACAAGATATATTTTTAACGGATCAAAATAACGCAAATCTAAGTTTATTTTTATTTATTTCTTAAGTAAAAAAGAGTTTTTTCTTCATAAATTATGTAAAAGGAAAATCTCTCTTGGAAAATCGTAAAGAGTGTTACTGTACTGCCCGAAGCTATTCTTGTACGCAATTAATTCACAATGTGATATTTACTACGAAAGAGTCATTTAAAGCGCAGTTTTCATACCATTGATATTATCGCGCGGTAATTTTTCGTTGTTACATTCGAAGAATACAATTGACGGAAATATAAATTCTCGGTGACAAATTATAATAACTATGTAACAATATTAAACAAGACTACAATAGACCCATATAGCGAAACTGATAGATAAATTACAACCAGCCATGGCCGCGAATAGTATCTACAAAATGTATCGCCGTAATATATTCTGAGAAAAACATTTGTATGTAAATCTGTTTATTTCTGACAGCGACGACGCAGCCGCACTAACTTAACAGGAATTTTATTGATACGAAAGAAATTTCTACTACTATTATAAGTAGAATCGCGTATATTATTAGAGAAGAATTAGAGACCTTGAGTAAAGTAAAAAATAAGTCTATTTTTAACATTTAAACAAAGTCATGAATGCAACAATGAAAATAATATCATCGCGATGTCAACAAAATAATAAATGCGTTTTTCGTATTGCAATATTTGCATGTAATGATAACAGTGCAATCTCGTTACAATGAGGACTGACGTGGTGAAATTTCCCTTATAATGAAAGCTGAGAAATCTTCTATCGCGAATGTAATATATATCATTACATTGCTAATTTTAATATGTGTTGACACATCGATAAACGCCGTTAATTTAAAGATTATTTAACTTTATTTATTATATTTGCATACAAAGCACATATCTTACCTGAAACGCACGTATACTACAAAGTATTTCTTATTTTATGTATGTGTGTATATATATAATTACAAATTAATTGAATATCTTTGTATTTTTAAATGCACGTTTAAAATGTTCCACATAAATTTGCATAATCTATTAATATTAATATATATTGATATTAATAAATAATATTATAAGTTACAATAAAAATTAAATAACTTTAATTAAGCATTATTAATGTATTAATATATCAAATCAGTAATGTAACGATATACATTAATATTAATATAATATATGTATATATTAATTTAAAATTAATGTAAACGCAACGAAATTACGAAATCTTTTTTTACTTGCAAAGTAATAGGGAACTTAAAAATCAAGGAATAAGAATTAACACATAAAGTAAACATACTTTTGGTGTATAATATACATTCTCTGTATTCTAATATTCTGGCAATAAATTTCTGTTTACATTTATCTAAACAGAACGTCCTATCTCATATAATAGCTTGCATCTATGCTTATGTTTCGATATTTAACCGCATTCCTAAAATACATAAATATATCAGACTTTCTGAAGATCAATTACAAACTATATGACAAATAAATAAATAAATAAATAATAAATAAAATACGGTCAAAATTCGTCCAACGTGAAACATATATAATATAGGATATTCCTCTTCTGCCGCATTAATCATTTCTGATTCCTTTTGGAATCGATTTTTCCTTAGCGAAAGTATTCGAGAGAAATATCGTTAATTGTAATTTTTTATCTTTAGCATTAAACACGTAGAATCAATTAAACATTAATCGAATATGATTTGGTCATGTTTTTTACAGTTTGTCAGAAGCTTCTTATTCTTAATTGTTACTTGAGAAATTATTGATGCCTCGGTATTTCTCTTGAGGAAAAATTAATTCCAAATTGACTGAGCGATCTGTCAAAAAAAGTAACGTAGTTAACAAGTGGGACACCATGCATGCGTTTTCAACGTTACTTTCCCTCGCAAGTATGTAAAAAAAAAATGATTTATTAATTCGATTAAGAAATCTGTCGAAGTCATAGTCGCAGCTTTCGCTGCGATGTATATTCCGTACAAGACGACATGCATCACATTGCATTCGATCTTCAATGAGGATTCCTCGCGGATCGATTCTCATTTCGATTAGTGGTTACTGGTGGTTTCAGTTGGATCAAGGAGCGGCAGGAATATGTAGTTTAAGCTGCAGGTGAAACAGGCGGCGGTCGAAGCATTGACCTGGTGGCCGAGGAAAGTTTCTGCGACACCAAATGCGCGATATGCGACGATCTCTTCCACACAAACTCCCGCGTTCGGTCATGATCGTCTTGGCTTTCCACTCGAACCTGATTTAAAAAAAAAAAGGAAAAAATAAGTATTCGGTTTATTGAACACGAACATGAATACAAACTAAGCTTTAAGCAAACGGAGTAATCGTTATTTATTTGCTGTTCTATAACTGTTTCGTTATGTCAGTCTTCGTTTCAAATCTGAGATAGAATTTCGAGTTTTACGAGTGTAACAATCATAATATTGATACATTAAATTAATGAATACAATATAATTTAGGAAAATTAAATTTCTCTCTTCAAAAAATATTTATCTGCTATTCGAAATATAGTGAGGGGCAAAAAGTGTTTATATAATTATTATAAATACATTCTAATATAAACCAAAGAGAGAGAGAGAGAGAGAGAGAGAGAGAGAGAGAGATTTCTATATTTTAAAATTTTTAATATATTCTAAAAACTTCTTAAATTTGCATAAATAATTTAATATTTAATTGTAACTTAGAGAATATGAATAATACATCAATATGTATTAATAAAAATAATCAATAAAATGAAGAGAAATCAAGAAAGAAAGTTTTAAGGAATTTAGCCGGTATGATCGAATATATGACACAAAATCATCTACTCATTGACTTGACCAGTTCCAGTTCCGTGATATTCACGCGTTGCTATAACTGTTTTTCCCCTCTGTCGACGTACCTGTTTAGGTTGCAAAACTCGAATAGAATGCAACGTCGCCGCACCGCCGTGCAACACACGGAGGCTCAGCTTGCCAGACATCTCGGCTGTAGTAGCGGTCGCGCTCCTCAGCTCCTTTTTCGCGGCCCTGCCAAATTCTTTCTCGACCTTCAGCACCAGCGGTCCCAGGCTGAACTTGGTCTTAATTGTCGTGTGATCGCTCATCATATTCACCGATACGTCGCCCGTCCTCTGCAAGGAGGCCAATCCATACAAAGTGGCTCTCGCTTTTGGTCTGCTCTTAGATTTAGTCTGAAAATCACAAGAAAAAACTCATCGTATACTCATTTTTGTTTATATCAAACAATTGTGCCATTCTTAAATCTAGCTAGATTCAAATCCAGATTTTTAATTACCTTGTTCTTGTTGCTGCTTTGATTTTTCGTCCTATTCTTCGTTCGTTTGCGATTCTTGTTAAAGTTCTTATTGTTCTTATTGGTCGTACGTCTATTATTAGATCTCATTTCAGCAGGAGATTCCAATGAAATCGGTTCTTTTTCGGTTTGTTTTATTTGCGTTACAGATTCAATCGTCTGCGTGACTTTCTGTAAATATAAATATTATATATGTATATATTTGTATATACACACACATACACATATATGTACTGAACATATTAATTAAAGAGATACATAGAGAATTCCCGAACTTATTACAGACAAATTTACAGATGAAGACATGATTTTTCTTTAAACTTAATTTTTATTTTTAATAAGATTCCAAAATTCTATCAGTTATTTTATTCTTTTAAGTTTCTAAATAAAATTTTGTTATTTAATTAGATTCCTTAAAAATTTAGTTGGTGAAGTTTTCTATTTTTAGCAAACTATTAATGTCTCGATATTACCATTAAATTCGATACTATAAATTTGATGTTTTGCAATAACATAAATTATTTGAATCACACACACACACACACACACACACA
>NW_017304363.1:45689-49571 GCF_001594115.1 Trachymyrmex septentrionalis | reverse complement strand
CACACACACACACACACACACACACACACACACACACACACACATCGGAAAAAGAATGCTTAGAATTATACCTCGATATTATTTTCATTGTCACTCTTTTCAGTGACAGCGGACGTGTCGATCGGCCTTGAGGCGCTTTTCTTGGTACCGTTCTTGGTGCCCTTCTTCTTAGTCTTGTTTTTGTTCTTCTTGGAGCTTGAATTTGAATTCGTTAGTTTCACAGTCACCGGTTCATAATTGGCCCGCAGAATATTGTTGATCTTGCCGAGAATACTGTCGACGAACCGATTATATTTTGCTACATAAATCGCTGACACGTGACCACTCGAATCGGAGTCCATGGCACCTAGACCGTTAATAGAAATTGTATCAGTCAATTTCTATACTTTTCCGGATATATTCTTTGCGAAAGTTCATATGGAAATGCTATCTTTAACATTAGAACAGATATTTGCATTCTGAAATTATTCAAATTGCGACACTTTACCACACATAAAGTATGTATTATTCTTTTATTTAAAATAATTAACTATTTTAGATCTTGCAAGTCTTTGACTAATCGGTGGCTACGATCAAATGACTGATTATGGATCAGTACAAATTTTATATACATATTGTAACGGATGCTGCTGTTGTATGTGAATGTATTACGATAATTAATTTTATAATTAAAAACATTTTGTGCTACACCATCACCGCTACCATCCTAAGCATTATCACTTGACAATCTCTACTCTTCTTCAAAAGCCATCAGTTTACAAATGACGAACCTTCAAAATCGCTCGTTATGAATCCGGAGATCGAGGGATTCTCGAAAGATTCTAAAAATGTCCGATTCGAGGTAAACAGAAAGGGAGAAAGAGTGGCTTTAGGAATGCGCCCCGATTGCGTCCTTGAGACCACTTTTCGTGAGGTCATTTCGTCTCGTCCGGGTCATTGACCAGGGTGGGACCATGCCCAGCAGACGTTGTCTTCCGGAGCTCGGCGTACTGTCTCTGGGTTTTAATGAAGGGAAACGCATTCCTCTCCCCGCTGGGGTTACCTTGGAAGGAAGTCGGCGTTTGCTGATCGAGGAGGAGCCTACTTATTTAAAGCGACGACAATGTTAACGGTATATCGGAATCCTTCGGCGCGGCCAAACTGGTCCCCGATCTAGGCCATGACCTCCTTTTTCGCTACATAACTCACCTACAGACCTATCTAACCGCGCAGGTCCATCCAACTGCTGCCTACCTAAAAACTCTCCCCCGGTCGTTGCACCTCCTGCAGCACGTAAGCACGACTTTCTTTCGGACGTCACGATGCCGTGCCACGCCGCGATGAAGATCTCATGCCACGGGCAATATTATCAAGGCCGTCTACTTCTGGCACAGACGGAGGCATTGAATGCCGAGGTCTTGGTCGAAGCTCGATCGGAGCCTCTCAATAACATACATGATAATAGCTCCTCTGTATTCTCGAAAATCTTATTTGATGTACTGTAGAGGAATCCTTTACGACGCGATTGACCCAAATAAAATTTTCTTCAAGAGGCACTTTATGGTTTCAAAACAAAAATACTCAAAACAAAACTCGATACCATAAAATGTTTGACATATGCACATAATTCAAATTTCATCTTTATAGACTAAATTGCTTATTAAAATATATTGTATGAGATAATGATGATTTTTATTTAAACTCTCTTTAAATAATAAACTCTTTAATTAAGTACGAGAACACACGAAATACTAAGTCTTCAAAAATGTGATTACTCAACATATTCATCATCTTGTTATATCTATTGGATAAAAGTAAATGGTACTTCTTACATGACTTATGATTATGATTTTGATCTTTATTTTTTATCTGGTTCTTTATTGTTTATCTAGATCTTATTTTCCGATTCGTTTCATATTTATTTTTATGCATACTATTAATATTTTTTCAAGTAACTAATTTAACGTTAAATATTAAAGCAACAATAGTTTGCTACAGTAATTGTTAAAAATAAAAAATATTAACTTTCACATCAATAAGCTTTTGTTTCCTTACATATTTACAACAATTATTCAAGCGACAATGTAATATATCATCCATTGCAATCAAATATTCCAAAAAAATAGTCAACATATCATTAATTTAGTGTAAGACGTAAACAGATTAGCGTCTTCAATCATCTCACCTTTGAGGAACGAAACAGGTCAGTCGGACCTACGTGTGCATGTATAAAAGCACACGGAAAGAGATTAAGAGCGACCATGTATTAAATCACGATTTAGGCATATATATGTCACGTGACAGATACCGAAGGACATCGGCTTCGTAACTTCGACTATGGGTCAGGGTCGCAGTCGGAGGCTCTTCCGATACATCGCTTACGCGTTCTCCGGGTCAGTGACCTCGTTTCTTTTTCGACCGGCTACTCCCGGTGAAAGCCGGGAAAAAATTTCAATGCGGTCACACCTTTGTTGGATTTAAACCCGGCACTCATGTAGAAAGTTAATTGGATGTGGCGCGCGACGGTTAATTAAGAATCTCCGTTCATAAACTGATGGCGGCGATTTGTTTGATAAGCATCAAATCGAACGGTTTTGTTCCTGTTACTTCCTCTTTAGTTTTACCCGAAGTTAATCGAAGACAAACCGAAATGATGAATTTGCGATTGATGATAAACTCACATACAATACAAATGTCCAGAAATGTTTAAATTGTAAGCGCACAGTATATCGTCTATGTAATAAGAACTAGTGAAAGATAGAAAAATTAAAGTAGAACTACTAAAGATATAGTCATTATACATAGGACAAATCACAAAAGCAAACTATATATGTATGTATATAGGACAATTACAAAAGCAAACTATATATTGTATATAGGACAATAACGAAAGCAAACTATTTATGATAGAATCTAGAAATAGATGATCTGCGAATGACAAAAAGAAAAGCGCTATAATAAAAAAAAAAGACATTTGCAGAGTGTGCCGTTGGATCAAATCTTTTCGTTTGGTTATCAGCTACTTTTTTTATCAACTACTAGTTAGTTACTAACTACTAATTTTACTATCTACTTGGGGGTATAAAGGTATGGGAGGGACGTACATTAAGGAACATGGATGAAGGACAAATGGAAGAATGTCGTGCTACTGTCCAGGTACACGTTGTTGCAGTCGATCGTCCAAAACCGTCCACCAAACACGCGATCATCTCTACTAGCAGAAAATACAGCTGAAGCGACAGTAGGTATGAACAGCTATATGATGGTCGAGAAACGAGTGACAAGAAAAAAAGCGAGTAAAGCCGAATTGATACAAGATATCAGAAAAAGAGAAATGTGTCGCTATCTATCGAAATGAATTTAAATAACCAGACGGGTTACTTCACGTCACGTCACAAGAAGACGGAGAACACGCCCTTTCCTCAGCCGGAGATCGAGATCGATAATAATTTCATCGAGAAAATATAAATTTCGATACGCGAAAGCAACTCTACGTTCATCCGCGACAGTCATTCGATTTTCCCCGCGTTTGTGGTGATCGAAAGTCGATCTGAATCCTAATCTTCAGCCTTTGAGCGAAAGAGATTCGCGATTTGAAATTTGCTAAAGGAAGGAAAACAGAGAGAATTCATCCTCCTGCGAATCGCGAGTCTGGACACAAACGACTGATTCGATGCAACTGGACAATGGTGAATGAAATAAATAAACGGTACACATAGCTTTGTAAAAATAATAAATTATTTGTATTTTGCAATCCAGAACGGACAATGTCTCTGTACAAGTCTTGGTCTAGAGTAGAGAAACATCGTAAACAAACAACATATCTCTCGATTCGCGCGGAGCAATTGACATCGTCATTGACTGTGCTTAATCTGGCAAGTGAAATAGGCAACTATCACTTAA
>NW_017304363.1:26557-45589 GCF_001594115.1 Trachymyrmex septentrionalis | reverse complement strand
ATATATATATATATATGTATATATATTTACACTAAAGGACATTGATGGGAGGTTTAACTCACCTGCCAGATTAAACATCTTATTGCTAATTCGACAGAGCAGAGACAAGACGAGATCAATTTCTCGTTCTGTTTTTTTTCTTAATGTGGACAATTTCGATGTCTCTTGATCCTATATAAACGAGACTATATCAATAGATCTCTTTTTCTCTCTTTCTCTCTCATACACGCGCATTCCCCATCCGTTCTCTTCCTTTCTAGTTTTCTCTCTTTCTTTTTTTATCACATTTTTTATCTCATTCGACTGATAGCAAGATGAATCATGAATGCTGGAAAAAGGAAGGAAACACGTGACGTGAGGTCACCAAACCAAAGGATTTCAATGCTACTCCATGCAACACGAGGATTTAGAAGATATTAAAAGGTGCTAAAAGACGCAGTCTAAAAAGTTTCTGAAAAAATTTAAACGCCTAAAAAATTAGCACGTATCTTAGATAAAATATATTCAAAAAATGTTTAAAAGATCAGAGAGAAACCAAAGGACTATAAAGAGCCCAGACGTGTCAGTCTATGGTGCGATGCGACGTGCGATAGAACTTTAAATAGAGATATTTCCGTTAATAAATATAATAAATAACTAACGCTTGAAATAATTTAAAATGAAATGATTGTTTAGTGTACAAAACTGAAATAGCAGAAAATTTCTGCTCGCGCGAAATTTGTTAACGCGGACTTTTTGCCATTCAATAAATTATTGAGAAAAAAATTCCTCAATCCGATCGAGAAACTGTCACGTGGATATAATGTAAAAAATTTCTTTCCGTTCTTCTTTCTTTTTTCATCACAAATTAAAAAATGTTGTGAATATTTACGTTAAAAGAAGGTATAAATTAAATTGCATAAATTAAAAAAAATTGAAGAAAAATGATATACACATAAATTACACAAATAAATACTATAGATTTATTTACTAATAAAATAATCTTGATACTAGAAATTTATTAAATTTCTAAACACATAAATAACAATTTTTTTACAATGTTTAATTTAAATCGACTTGAAAAACAACAAAAATTAAAATTAATATTTATATTATTCATTGCTACGTGCAAAGAATATAAAAAAGTAACAAAATATGTTTTTAATTTTAAAAAGCAATAACAAAATGGGAGACAAGATCAATCAGTACATATAGTACTCTCTTGCATTTTTGTTGAGCTTCGTTTCATTCACAATTTTTGTTCTTAAAAATCTCACAAAGGCGCGATCGTTACCTTTAAAAAAGATATAAAACACGCTTTTGAAGGAGATATGCAAACGAAACAAAATGAATAAAATAAATTCCGTTCCACGAGCGAGCTTCGCGATCGGGCGTCATCCTAATAATCGATCTCGTAAGACTGACATGAAAACGCTTGATGGAATCGATCAGTTGACAGATAGTCAACGATGTGCAACAACTTTTATGAAACTTCTAAGAAATTTCCGTGCCAAAAGTCAAATGACTCGGCGGCAAAGACAACGCGTGAAGTCAAAGAAAATCACGTTGCACTTATCATCCGATTTTCACAGTAACTCGGTCTAAAAGCTCTTCAATGCGTTGGTGAAAGAAGAAGAAGAAGAAGAAGAAGAAGAAGAAGAAGAAGAAGAAGAAGAAGAAGAAGAAGAAGAAGAAGAAGAAGAAGAAGAGGGTGAAGAAGAGGAAGAGATCGACCGTACGATCGATTTGCCTGACTTGCGAGGATGCTTGACGCTATGTTTCTTGGCCTTCTTGCCCTTGAACTCACGTGCATGCCTAGCGTCGGCGATGTCGGTGATATCATCCACATCGTCGTCGTCATCGTCGTCATCATCATCATCATCATCATCGTCGTCGTCGTCGTCGTCGTCGTCATCATCATCCGTGATGTCTAGATCTACATCGTCGTCGTCGTCGTCATCGTCGTCATCATCATCGTCCTCGTCGCTGGTCGGAGCAACCGCTGCAGCGCTGGAAACGGCCTGGATTGATACCGGATTCGAGACGGACTCAGCACCTTCGAACGTCGTCTCGTGAATGTTGGATGCAGCCTGGCTCTCGGCAGCGTCACTCGCCTCATCCTCGTAGCTACTGGCATCCTCCTCGGCCGTTTCACTTGACGCATCGTCCACAGCTTCTTCGCTGGCCTGATTCAAATCAGCCGCCACGGCGAGCGGCACCTGCGGCGAATTGACGGGGGTAGGTGGAGGTGTTACGGCGGATGGAACAGGTGCAGGTGAAGCTTCATCCTCATCATCATCATCATCATCTTCCTCTCCTGCAAGTTAACAGAGATACATTATAGAGGAAAATATATTTTTTTATTAGCAATATGATATCAATCGGTCGAGCGAGATTAATATTCTCTATCGAGAATAATTTTCCCGAGTTAATAAAAAGTGCAATAAGTGCTGAGAAAAAACGTACAACTTCATTAAAACATTGCAAAATTATACTACAAAGTGCACGGGTAACAATTAATTTTATTATATCTCTTATAAATTCACGCATTCGTGATTTTAACGCACTCTGCATAAAAGACAGCCGGGGAATCGAGAGAACTCAGATTATCTTTTGGTATTCAGGTCAATGCGAAGAAGTAGCGCGTAGAAATTTTTTTCAGAACCGAGATCGCTGTCGATTTATGTTAATTTGGACGAGTCAAAGTACCCTGTACCGTTACTATGCGCGAGCATATGTGAGCGAGAAAGAGAGATTCTCAGGCAATACGAAGCTTCGCGTTTACATAACGGTTTGTGTCAGTTTGCAATATTTTCTATTGTCTGAGATTCGAAGAAAAGAAAGAATCGATTCATTGTTTAGCTCTCAAAAACAAGTTATTACAGTTTAGATGTGATTCATTGTTCAATACAGGAGAAATCAAACTGTTTATAAATACATTATTGATAACTAGATAATTGTACAGTCATCTAAAAGATCGCAACATTTTTTTTAATGGGTTTCGGAATGCAGCCTACTCATCAAGCGATTGATTCTTCTTTATTGATCCATGAATAAGAACCAATCGCTCGGTGAACAAGTTGTATTGCGAAACCCATTGAAAAAAAAGTGTCGCTACTCTTTTTAGGCCCTGACTATACATTTAGGAAAATTTTACCAAATACTTATTTAATATTAAAGAAAATAAATTTTTCTTATTTTCCGTTATCTTCCTATATTCCGGTTTTTATGTGTATAAGAGTTAATAATTTATTTAGCTAAATTGCTATTTAAATATCAAGTTTATGTAACGGTAGACTTGTTAATGAACATATTAGGTTACGTAAAAAGTCATCGCGTATTTTTTAGCTCAAAGTTGTATATACAATATCTTCGTCAATAATGAATGAAATTCAAATTTTAAAAAAGGGTTTTAAAGCTTGAAATCTCTACTTTTAAAAGCTTATCACATTTTTTAAGTTTATATGAGTTTGATAATTTTTACATACCAAAAACTACGAGCTGAAAAAGACGAAAAATTTTCTTCTCACTTTGTGGATTTGTAACGTGTCCAAAACGAATTTGAGAAAATTTTCGATTACCTATCGTGAAAGCTTGATACTTTCCCTACAAAATCGTTTTTTTTAAATATTCCTACGACTTTTGATTACTGAGTTATCGCGGATTAAATAAAAGAATTATTTTGACTTTAATTGCTCATAACTCCATTAAAAATTGTCGTATCGTATAATTTAAAAAAGAGATTTTTAAAGCTGAAACTTTACTCTATCAAGACATATTTATATTGTTGGTAAGAAAGTAATTGCGGTTTTTAGTGATAGATGTCTTTTAAAAAAACGCGATGACTTTTTACTTAACCTAATATTAATTAAGTAAGAAGTACTGCCAAATTAAGAATATCTATACTTGCGAATCTTCAACTTCCCACTTTGAATTTACTTCACTTCACATATTTCTTTATCTTCAATTATTTAAGCCATAAATCTACTCTCTTTTCGAATGCATTTTTTACTTCTGTTAAGATTGTTCAATTAGAAAAATATTGCGGCTAATATCGAAGAACAATACAGTCGTGATTCCTCACCTCCAAGTATGTCTTCAATGAAACGTTCCAAATAATCGCCGTCATCTTCGTCGTCGTCGTCGTCGTCATCGTCGTCGTCATCATCGTCATCATCATCATCATCATCGGTGATATCTATATCGACGTCGTCGTCATCGTCGTCGTCGTCGTCGTCGTCATCATCGTCGGTGGCGGCTGGCGCCGCAGGCGCTTGCCTGCCGGTCGCAACAACATTCTGTGTCGACACCTTGCTGTCAGCAATCTTAGGCACCGGCGAGGCAAGTACCCCTATCGCCAGACAGCACAGCAACGTCAGCACTGCTGCTAGTCTCATGGCTCTGCAAAAGGAAGTAGACGAAGGAAATAGAATTACTTATCATTTTTAGCGAACAGATGTTATTTATAAATATGAAAAATAAACAAGGAGAAGTACACTGGGCAATGAGAGTCAAGCGCGGTAATTGGAGCGCAACAAAATTATCATTTATTAATCAATAAGTAACAAAACGTTTCGGCATCATTCCGAATCCATTATCAGTGGATACGTTACTTGTGACTATTGTCTCAAGCTCCACTGAAGTATGATCATCTTTTTCAACATTTAGAATTGAAAGTAATAAATAACGCAAAATAAGGATTGCACGATGGATTTTTGCACAAATAAAATTAAAAAAAAAATAGATGTTTTTCATTTACATTTTTATTTACAAAAAAATCACTTCTATGCAGCTTTTAAATACCAGCTGTTTTTAGAAACGACGATATTAGGTAGAATTAATTAGATTTTATATTTTCTCTTTTTCTTGTAATAATTCTTTTGTCTGTTTATTAAATAAATTTGAAAAGTGCGACCGATCTGGGATATCCTGTTGCCCTAGACGTTGCTCAAAGTAATCAAGAAATTGACAGGAGGACGTCGGCGATGATAATTCGCTCCTGTTACCCGTTATGAACGACACGTGCGACTCGTTAGAACGTTATTCAAGGCACGATAAATGCGGGATACGGTAACCCGGGCTATATACAAGTTAACCGTAAGGAATCGTGTCTTTTTCTACCAGTAGAAGAGATACTTTCCGTGCCCAGACCGGTGATCAATCACCCGATCGCGGAATAGACAGTTCCCATAGTGGCTGCGTTCCATAAAGCGCATGATGTGTCATTTTATCCTTGTTGTTTTATCCTACGTCAAACAAGGATAATACATTATGCTCTTTACGGAACGCAGCCAGTATCTCATAACATTCCTGTGCGTATGTTTTCAACTTTCAGAGCACGAGCACACGAAACGTCGCGAGACGAGATTTACGAGCTGCATTACAATACACCGGATGTCTTGATTGTAAGGGAATAGTATTATGGATAGAGAGAGAGAGAGAAACAACAGTAGTTGATGACATCTTTGTGTATCTTTTTACAATCATTTCACGATCGAATATGGAAAGAAGGATTGGAAGAAGGGAGAAATTGAAATAAGATAAACGTAAGTGAAGAATATTATGACGCGCGTCGACAAAGAATACAAAGTTACGAACAATGCAGAAATCAATTTCTTTACGAAATATTAACATAAAAGATTCATCTTATCGCGATTTATGAATGATCTTTTTTGCAAAAAATTGTAAGACATTGATGTTAATAAAAATATATGTGAAGAGAATTTTTAAAAGATGTTACATAAAAAGATAATTGAACTGGAAGTTCGTAAATTTTTCCCCTTTTTAATAAACTATCAATAAATTAATAGGAAGTAAATAAATAAAAGAAAATTGATTATAAATACACTTTTAATTTATATTAGAAATTAAAAAAAAATTTTTTTCTACTAATTCTTTAATTGAAAGTAATATATGAATAATTTTTTTGTTAAATTTTCAGTTGTAAAAAGAACAATCGAATAATTTTGTGTTACCTTTCATTAAAAAAGGTAAAAAGGCCTTACATTAGCTTCATACAGACTTCGCGAGCCGATAGCAACTGCGTCGATACCCGGAAGTAACCCTGCGACGAGTTGGAATCAGAAGAGACTCAACCGGATGAGGAACCAAGAACCAAGTTCACACGAATCTTTCGGACGCGAATATGTCACACGAAGAATACCGGCTAGCTCACTGTATTAGCGACGCACACAGTATCACTTAGCCCTCAGGGAAATGTTACCTTCGATTAACTCGATCGAGCGGCGGGAGAACGAGGAAGAGGATGGGGCACCAACGCGGAGTCGGTCAAGGTCGTTCGAAGGTCCAGCTACCGGAAATCGTTCTCCATTCCGATTCAGTTCGACAACTTCTGAAGGGTGGTAAGCACTTTGTTCTCCACTTTGCTGTATCCAATATCCCTTGAGAACTCACCTCTCTGTCTTTCTTCCTCTCTCTTTTTCTCTACTCTCCTTTTCTACGTCTTCTCGAGGTAGACGATTGACGATCGACGATGACACGCGTATACGTCCCGGTTCTTCCACCGATCGATCCACCGAGCGGTCCGGTGAGAGTGTTAAAACAGACGAGGCGGTCGCGATGCGATCCTTTTATACCGATCCATACCTCCACCTCTTACATACTCCTTCGTCGTCCTCTTTCTCGTCGTTGTCGTGTTCTTCCTGCGTTCATTCGCACATACCTACCTACCTACCTACCTACCTACCTACCTTCTGTTTTCCACGTGGCCCGATCGAGCGTTTTCTCCCTTTCTGAGACATGCGTGAACAAATTATAAACATAAGTGTTTTACACTAGTCAAAATCATAATAAATCTTACAGTATTGCCATTCACTCATATAGCACCGAAAGTTTTCAGATATATCTCAAAAATATTTTAACTGAAATGTGAAACATTTTATAAAAATTGAAAAATATATTTGCAACATTTCTGAGACAACTCTGGAATAGCAAAATTTCCGCGATTCTTGCACATGAAACCTTGTTAAAAGGTTGAAGAAATATTACAGAAAGAATCTGTAATCTTTTAGAAATATTACCAAAAAGATATCAGCTATTTTTAGTACTAAAAATGATATTTAAATATACATATATTTGATTTAAATATTGTTTAAGTATCAATTAAACATATCTATACATTTCAATATCATTTTTGAAGTATTTAAAATTTATCAAGAGTTTTGAAATCTGTTTACAGAATTCAAAACTTATTAAAATAAAATTATTAAAATATTTTTCAAAAGTTAGATTAATTATATTGCCAACTATTTTAATTAATTAATCACATTATATTTATAAGTACATAATCACTATTAAAAAATCACACTTGTAATTTCCACACAATATTATTATTCATATACAAAAGTTTTTTGCAATTGAAATAGAACAAGTCACAACATCAAAATGACGTTAAACTGAATCGTGAATGATTGATAAAAAAAATGACTTTTAATCAATATTATGAACCCATTTTAATATCATGATGCTTTTTTATTCTGTTTAAATATGTTCTTCAATTTATTGCGTATCATAGATTTTACAAACATTTCTGTTAAAATATTTCATATGACATATTATAGAATCCTTTCAGAATTGTTGCACATGAAATGTGAAAGATTAAAACATTTCTAAAAATATTCCATAATAATCGGTGCTGTATGGATATCTACAGAAGAAAAAAAAGAAATCTGAGAGAGAGAGAGAGAGAGAGAGAGAGAGAGAGGGAGGGAGGGAGAGAGACAGAGAAAAAAGAAATACACAGGAAGTTCTTGTGTAAATTTTCTTTTATTATTAGCACATATGTATTTCTCACTAACTCCTACTTTCCATAATATCCATTAATATATATGTATGATTCTATCCTATTTTTATATGATTATTATTTCTCTCATCATAAGTCAAACTTTATTCTATATATTTTAAAATATATTTTAGACACTTATACATCGAATTATTTTTTATAATTTAACTAATGTAAATTAAATATTACAGTAAATAAGTCTTAGTAAAGCTTGCATTACATTGAAAAAAGAAATATTTAATCTTCAGATATTAAAATGTTTTGTTCTTGTCCCCATTTTTTAAACACTTACAGATGTTTTAGTTTTAAACTTTTTCCATGAACAAACAATTGTGTTTGGATTTAAAATATTTAAGCCTATATTCTGAATCCTTTTTTATTGATAAAGATGCTTTTAAGCTTTACTATAATACTTATTTACTGTGATATTTGACTTTATTTTTGAGTGCAGCCACGTGATCTTAGCGATAAAAAAGAGGTATTCTTAAATCTTAAAAAAGTTTTAATATTTTAATGTTTCAAAAGATGTTTTAGAATTTTTAAGAATTTTTCAATTTATTAAAATTGTTTATATATATATATAAACTTTCTGGTTTTCAAGATTATGTGAGTGGACATTATTTGAAGTAAAATTCTGCGATAATTGCATGAAAACATATTGAGAGAAAGAGTATTAAATGCTTTATCTTCAAACAGATCTGAGATAAATCAAGCTCGCATTAAAAGATCATTGTCACTCTCGTTCCTTCTGGCGAAATGTTTTAATACTTCATTTGATGACGCTGCTTATTCGATGTGCTACTTTCGTGATAAATAATATATTACTCAAACCGACACTGGATGTTTCATTCGATCTTGAAGCGGCTAATTAGCAGCAGTTGCTTCGCATATGGATGATTGGCGTTGTTTAATGTGAACGATCGCAAATATAAAATGATTACACTGATTAATTGAACAATCGTATTTTGTGTGTCGGACATATCCATTGAAAAGGACTTTCTTACGATGATTTGAATGTGTTCAATGTCAAGTTGACAATCTAGAAATACAAGTCGAGTATTCTCTGTAGCGACTAGCCACGAAAATAAAATAGACAATTAACTTAAAGAGCACTTGTTAAAAATGTTAAAATTTATATTTTTCAAGAAATAATATTTATAAAAAATATTAATTACATGAGTATAATAATTTTTCTTCTGTTTTATCCAGATTTATAATTACTTGTCTCGATTAGTTACCTGTACTTTCTATATCCCATAAATTGTACTCGTATATAGCTTTGATATTTTATATGTATAAATGACATTTTGCAATTAATAAGATAAACTTCACATAAACTAATAAATCCATCCAACGATATAGAACAGAGAGCGAGAGTAGACTCTTCTCTTCTTTGAGAAGATTTCATTTGCTGCTAAAGCTTTAATCTGCATATATTTAATATTCATGATCTATATAATTCCAATATAAATTTTAGAAAGTAATCTAAAATCTAAATCTCTTGAAAAAATAAGACTACTAAACCATAGATATTTATAACTATCAGGATCTGCTTACATCTCATAAAATGTCTGATTATCCGTATCTTTTATTGTATTATACTTACTGTAAAAAATTATCATATTTTTATAAATATTTTTTACAAATCTAGCGTGTAAATTTTAAATACACAAATAATGCTCGATCGATTTCCAACGATGTGTTTTTTGTTTCGGACAATAATCTCAACATATTCAGCTATATTATAAAAAAAAAACCTTAATCCTGAACGTTAAGGACTAAAACGAAAATCACAGAAATGAAACGTTCGCCTCGAGAACGAGGAGCGAAAGCAACGCGCTCGATCGTCATCGGACCGGTCGATCGTCTAACTGTAAATACCAAGCAACTTCTTCCTGCGGATGGCATAGTAGTAGCTACTGATGGATCGATCATATACCGTCAGCATCCGCTCTGTCTAATGCCCGAAGCGACGACGCTGGATTTTTATACGACACATACCCGTTTGTGGAACACTGGACGATTTCACGCCTCGAGACAGTCGAGATTACTCCCGATGCTCTTTGTAGATCTAATACAGATGGTTTTTCTCGTTCTTTTTGGTTTATCATATTATATTTTGTCTGCCGATTGGAAATATTTCGATAACTCTCAATGATGGATATTTACAGAAAAAGAATTTTACCATTATATACAGGAAAACCTATTTTCCTTCATTTGATTCTTCATTTGATAGTCTTTGTTAATACCGAACTATTGTTTCTTCTATTGCCATCATGATAAGTGATGAGAATCTATAAAAGTCAGATAATAATAGAGCGCGATTGCACTTGAACAACAAGATTGATCTACGAGACGAACAATAATGATGTCTGATAAACCCACAATCAGGTTAATTGTGATAGCATCGCACATCAAATGACATCGATTAGCTGCAATAAGATTAATTTCAAGATCATTATGTTGTTGCAACTATGATACTGTAATTATTCTTTTCATACATTTTTAAACTACTTCTGAAGTTTAAACAATCTCAAAAAACGATTGCATGTATCGCATAATATTATATTTTTATTATTACATACGTTTATTAACTCTTAATCGGTATTCCGAAATTTTTTTAAGTAATATTTATATGATGTAAACTTTAAATTAAAATATCTTTGCTTCAAGTTAACGTAATTAAATAAATTTTTTCATTTCGTCAAAATCCGAAGAATGATTATCGTAATTTATATATAAAATTATGTAGGTCATAAAAAATATTTGTTACATGTAAACAATTTTTTATAACAAATTGGAAAAAATGTTTGCATTTATCCATCAATTTCGATTAAGTTTGAATCCATCAATATCGATTAAGATTAGCTACCCTTTTTTTAGTAAATTGTTGTATATAAATATCTCAATAAAAGTACAGGACTCTCAGTATCAAATAATAAACAAATAGGGAGTTCAAAGGGCGAATGAAATTCAATGTATAAAAGCTTTTTTTTTAAATAACAAATGTAATTACTTATTACGACCACATAACAAAAACGCAATAAGTAATTTCGTACGTTTTATATTATAACTTTTGTATATCTGAGGAAAGCTCAACTCGGCAGCCGAAACATATAATGTAATGCGTTTTCATTAAGTATTCATTCGTAAGAAAATATATACAACAAATTTTCAATTTTTGTATAATTATGTAGTCATAATAATTATACTCGTTATTTAAAAAAAAAAAACTTTTATACATTGACTCATTCGCCCTTTAAACTCTCTATTTGTTTAATATATATATAAATATCTCACTAACAGTTATACAATTAAAATTTAAAGTAAATCCAAAGCTAAATATTTATTGATATTTGAAAGTATTACCTCCGAGTATACAATTTTGATAGTAAAAATCAAATTGAGAACACATTGTGAACTGATAGAAGAAAAAAAGATGCTCTGATCTGAATTTAATATAATTTAATATAATTTTAAAATATATATCGACAACCATTTGAAATTAAAAAAAAACCTATTAAAAGAGGTCCGATTCTTTTTTATTATTATACATGTACCAAATATATAAAGATAAAATTCTTCTGCACATTAGCAAATTTTTGCCAAGGCAAAAGCATATCTGAATCATCTAGCACGAAATCCGCCACCAAGATATTTCCTAGATAGTAGTGGGCGCGTGAACAGCGACATTAAGATCCGGTGCAAATTGCTCGTTCGCGTGGATCATCGAGCTCTCAGACTTGTCGACTCTCCATTCTGGCTGGAATATGGGATTTGGTGTCACAACGAGGCAGAGAAGTAGTCCGCGGCTACGTGAATTAGTAATCAGGATGTGTGTCTCGCGCGCGAGTGGCAAACACATTTTCGTATACGCACGCTCGCAAAGAGGGGGCGGAGAACGGGGAAGTGAGACAAGTGAGAGAGTGTGAGAACAGAGAAAGAGAGAAAGAGAAAGAAAAGATAAAATAAAGAACGAAGTGACGGTACGATTCACACACGCATTCCTCGCGCTGTCGTCGTGCCGCAGGAACGCCATTCATTATTCATTGATTCGCGCGCAAGGATTGCAAACAGGTACTCAAATTGCTGTCCGAATTCTTCATTTAGAAAAATCGAATTTCTATATCCAGCCTGGTTATATACACCAATTAAGAATTATCCCTGTATAATAAATAATAAATCCATATATTTCCCTTGTACTTAAATAATTAACATGAGTTACATTTGTTCTTACAAATTTTATTGGAACAAGATCTGCAAACCACACAAGCTTCTTAAAATAGGTAATTCAAATACATCCTAAAACCGTCAAATTTTATTCACGGTTTATTAGTGCAGTGTAGTTTGCTCGCACTTTTGTTGTACATGAAAGGCTAAGTAAGGCCTATATTGCTATTCACATTTTCTTATGGCTTTAAAAAAATTTTGTCGGAATTTATTTTTTCATTATTTGTACAACATCCTCATCATGCATCACATGTTGTACTCCTACTCGTTGAGGTGAATATTTCGTACTTGTGCCCTAAAAAATAAAATACATAATTTATATATACACACACACGCACGCGCGCGCGCACGCGTATTTAAAAACTCTATATTATATTCTTCATTACATTGTTAATTATATTAAAATGTAGTATATTGATGTGCCCACATAATTATAGATAATTAGTAACTTACCCACACAAGGGCATATTTAAATTGTTGGGCAAGAGTACGGTGAATTGCATGACACACATGCTCTACTGTTACTCCTTTCCTTAATATTAAACCATCATCAAAATCAGGCGGTTGTCCAGGTTTTTTTGTGTATACCCTTATCAAAGCTAAGTATTCCCATAGTATTTCCAGCAAAAAATCTAGATTCAACTTCATATTACAACTGAAAAAAAAAATTATAAATAGTAAGATACTAAAAAAATACAAAGTGTAAAAAAAAGCAAAATATTTTTTAATATTTTATATCTTACCTAACTACAACACTATTAGGTTGCCTAGCGATTCGATCGACTTCTTCTATCGATATTTGATCTATCTTATTATATACATAAAGGCATGGCAAGTATACTCGATTCGCATTGATAACATCGATCAATTCATCTGCACTATAGTCCTCACGAAATAGTACCTCAGCATTAAAGATTTTATATTCATGTAGAATCATTTGAACTAATTTTTCATCTACTTTTGTCAAAGGACATGTTGAGTTAAAGGCTAAGCCACCACCTTTCTTCACTTTAAAATATATATTCGGCTTTTTCTTATTGAGTCTTATCCCAACTGATTCTAATTCTTTTTCTAACAACTGCCGTTGAACGTCTTGCTTGGTTGCATCTAACATCATAAGTACCAAATCTGCCGTTCTAGCGACAGATATAACTTGCCTCCCTCGTCCTTTTCCCTATTCAAAAAGATTATTTGACATAGTAATGTGTAAGCAATGATGTTGTGAAAGATAATTATGATAATCTGTATAATTTACCTGTGCCGCTCCTTCAATTATACCGGGTAAATCCAGCAATTGTATATTGGCACCTTTGTACTCTATTACACCAGGGATACATGTTAGGGTAGTAAATTCATAAGATGCAGCTTCTGATTGAGTGGCAGTCAAAGTACTGAGGAGGGTTGATTTGCCAACTGATGGGAAGCCAATTAACGCAACTCTGGCGTCGCCCGATTTCAGCACGTCGAAACCTTCGCCCTTCTCAGATTTTTTCGCCGGTTCTAAAAGCTGAGACCTATACTTAGCGAGTTTCGCTTTAAGTAAGCCCAGATGATACTCGGTAGCTGCAATTAAATTTCAAGTTACATTTAAATCTCTTATCTCTTCGTATCTTTTCATTTAAGTTGCATGTCACAGTCGCGATAATATTGGGAAACAAATCGGAAAAGTAGGTTAAGGGAAGCAATGTGACAACGTCGGCCCAGTCACCTTTGTTCTTCTGCGTGCGAGCAATCTCCTTCTCAATTTCTGAGATTTTTTCTAATATCCCCATCGCGACGTTGAAACTCGTTCACGACAGTATTTATTACATTTACTGGAGAATCAACAAATAGCTCCGACTAGCGCGTGCGGCGATAATAATTTTCAGTGACAACTGGTGACAATTGAATTGACAGTGACAACAGCGCCAATCACATGACTAAAGTTTAAGGGCTTGCGCACAATAAGATCGGTTCACCAACTCCGATTAGCGACCAACTCCAACCTAGGCCCAACGCGTTTCACGCGTGCCTACCGGGGGTCAATTGTGTACCTTGAAATGAGATGAAAATTACAAAAGTGTACAAATTCCCTAGAATATTTATAATTTAATTGGTCAATACCTAATAATCATTGCTCACTTTTGTAATTTTCACCTCATTTCAAAATACACAATTAAACCCTGGTGGACGCTGCAAATGCCACGCGCGGTAGCGCGGCTCTTTAGAAGGAACTAGATTTTAGGAAATTATCCTGCGTTACCGCAAGGGAAGTTGGATTGATCCAACTTCACTTGTAGCAACACAAAAGTGGCTACGTATGTGCGAAATTTGAAAATAAAGATTCAATGATAACTGGAATGAATTTGGAGATTTCAAAGATTAGTGTATATTTATATATTTGTGTATAATGTGATTTTACAAAAATATTAGGATGATAATGTGATTTTACAAAAATATTAAGATGATAATGTGACTAAAATATTGCAATAACTAAAAAATATATATAATTATCTATAATCATCAAAATTGGAAGTTAAATGAACATTTTGTTCTAACATTTTGTTCTAAAAAACAAAAACGTATTGCGTAATACGTATATACGAATAAATCATCAATTTCAATTCTTATAAACATTTATGATTTCGAATCAAAGTTTCGAATAATACATCGCGTGATATTGGTATTTTTTTGTTGCAGAAGGTATACACATGTGGAATGTGCGAGGTAATTTTTAAGGAGAAAGAAATACATTTCCATGAACGTTTTATGAATTATCTATCGCTTTTTTGTAATAAACACATTATTTAGTTGTACCCCCAATGTAGAATGTAAAATATAAAAGGCAGAAACGGATGATATTATTGTATTTAAACGAATGTAACAACAATTTAAATATGTTGTAGGGGATGAAAACATTTTGCGACGAAGTGCGATTGACGGAGTAGAACCTCTTATTACGAAACAAGTTCCGGCAAACAAAGTGCTGTAACAACTAGTGAGAAATGATAATAAAATCGACATAAATTTCATTGTCACTTCTCACTGGGTAAGTCAGAGGCGAAACCTGGAAGAACTTATAATTATAAAAATATCTGCATGAAAGTTATCGTGGAACCAGAAGATAAATATAATGAAATATGAAAGGCGAACTGTACAATAGCTTTGGGAGTAAGTGGCTGATACGACGCACATGTACAGGGTGGGGCAAAAGTCCCGCCATATAAAATTTGGACGTCTACACAACACAACGGTTAAAGCTAAACTGAGCTATACGTCACATAACCAAGATGGCGCGCAATCAAAATGGTAGCGGGACTTTTGCCCCACCCTGTAGGTAATCATATTATTAAAGCCATAATTCAAAAAATATTGTTTTTTAGTTTATGTAGAAATAAAATCAGTATATTAAGATTTGTACACGTGGTAATCTTTAACGACAATTGTAACTTTAACGACATTAAACTGCACAAGAAAGGTTAACTTAGTAATGTAATGCTTATATAATTATGTACTTGTGTAATTATAAATCATAAAGTAAAAATATCAATAAAATTACTATTTGATAATGCCCATTGCTGTAATTATATATATACCGTGTCAATTCATTTCGGCATACTTTCTTTACATTTTAAGCAGTTTATTTTGATTTCTTCTCGGGTGACAAACACACATCATTTTGACGTCAAATATTGGTCATTTACCGACCATAAATGACGGTTCAATGTCGCAGACTATTGACGTCACCGCGGGAACGTTATTTTGACGTCATGTCAGGACGTTTTCAAGCAATATTATTAGGGTCTCAGCACAGATAGCAAGCTGATGGAGTTTGTCATTTTGACGTTAAAATAACGACAGATAATGTCAGCATTGTTAGCTATATGGGCCTTAACTCAATACAATGATGACCGTATCTAAATCATGAAACCAGAGTCGTAGTTGTGGGTAGTGCACAATTCCAAAATATTATGCGTTGATCTACGATTATAACTGGCGTTTTACGATTCAGTTACGATCTATCATTGTATTGAGGCCCATATAGCTAGCAATGCTGATATTATTAGTTGTCATTTTAACGTAAAAATGACAAACGCCATCGGCTTGCTATCTGTGATTATATGACATATTAATTAAGACAAATATAGTAAATAATAATTTACAACCAAAATTTATTGAAGGATTTTATAAGTTATATATATAAATTGTATGTGTGTGCCCTGATAGAAATTTCCTCGTCAGTGCCACGAATGCCACGATACTGGCCAGTGCCACGAATGCCACGATACTGGCCAGTGCCACGATACTTTGCCACTGCTTTGCCATAACCTCATAAAAAAAATCTGACATGGTCCATAAAACACTTAGTCTTGTGCCTGATATGAACTTGGTATGAAAATAGCTTAGCATTCGCAATAAAATTTATTAAATAGTTTAACGTAATCCATGTCAGACCCAGACTCGCGTCTCACATGAAAATATGACCGCAGCGCTTATTCGCATCGCAGTATTTCATGGCTGTGACGGATTTTCTAACTAAATATTCATAAACTTTTAATTTAATATCTCAGGCTTGAGGGGGAGAATAATACTTTTTTCTGCCAGATTCTTTTGTTTTATGCAAAACCACATCAAGTAAACCTAATTCATTGATATTTGAGATGGCAGAGGCGAAACTATTATCCTTTTTTCTTGTCAAATCTTCATTTTTACACGAAACATCAATAAAATTAGGCTTACTCGACGTGTTTTTCATAAAACGAAAAAATCTGACAGGAAAAAGAGACTTTATGTTTCTTTTTCTATAAAAAGACAAACATAAAGTGTATTAAACAAGGAAAGATTTAGTATCAAGTTTACAACGCGAAACAGATCGGTATTCATAGTTGATTCTTGCATATAAAAGCCATTCTACATTGATCATATCGTAGTGTCGGAAGCGTCGTAAGCATCATGCGACTTTCAAATTGAAGCATCGGATTGGCTGAAGCAATAAGCTGTGACTTGTGACGTCTACGATATGATCAATAGAATGGCCTTAAGACTGTCTTAAGTACAACTTAAAATGTCATAAGTCAATCCGAAGACTGTATCAGCATCTTAACACATTATTTAAGATTATTTTAAAATAAAAACGGACTATGAATATCGCCCCATGTTTAGCGTTTCACAGTTGGCAGTCTTTTCTCCTGACGCAACATTCATAGACAGAGACGATGGAGATTTAGAGAGAAATGCTTGCCAACTAAGCACACCATATTATCCCTTCCACCATGTTCTGGGGATCGATTGTGTATTTTCAAATGAGATGAAAATTACAAAAGTGAGCAAATTCACTAAAGTATTCATAATTTAATTGGTTAATATCTAGTAATCTTTGCTCACTTTTGTAATTTTCACCTCCTTTCTAAATCTACAATCGCCCGCTGGATGCACCCATTGATGTTACGTTTATAGTTGGTGGGACAGATATTTTTCTCTAATGTGTACCCCTCTTATTTTTTAGGTTTATTTCGATTTATCAGAATTATTCCGCGTTGGTAGCACAAAAATCATGAGGAAACCATATCAAATTTATTTTGTAAATGTGATGAATCTGTAACATTAGAAAGAAAACAAAAATTGAAACATATTTTTTATAATTACAGTTGTAAAAAAAACTGTTTGTGGACATAAAAATGTTAGAGGAATCAACTAATAAAACAGTATTTGCAAAAAAAGGCAATATCAATGATATCTGCAATACGAATATTGAACTCCTACAAATCTATAAAGTAATACAAATTAAGTTACAAAATAATATACAAAAAATGAGGTTTTAAAAGAAAGATTTTATCATTTATAAAATAATTTGACACATATATAAAGTCTTTTGATATGTAATGCATTAATTCCTTGATTATGATTAATTTTGTAACATATTTCCAATTGTATAAATTCTGTAAGACGTCTTATTCTAAGAGATAAAATATATTTCTGATCATGATATACATGCTATTTATATAGAATTTATTGATGCTATTTAAGAATTCAAAAGTGAAAGTTTGAATATGTATATATTTTTAATATTAAAGCAGTTTGGTAATAAAAATAAAATTTGTGGCAAAATAATTATGTTTGATTTTTTAATCAAAAGAAACATAAAAGATTAATCACAAACATCATAAAAAATATATATGTCATCAATCAAGAAAAATATTTATTTAACATAAATTTTTAAGATATATTACACAATATAAATTATCACATCTATAACAAGAAAAGAAAAAAACTGATAATTCAATCACATAAAATAACCATCAATAATAGATTATAGAATAATTCTAAACAAACTCAAATATAGAATAACTCTAAACAAATAAAATAAAAATGGAAGATACTGCAAACAATTAAGAATATTACTGAGATCATTTATCATTTTAAATTTAACATATATAAAAATGTGATATTACAAAATAACTATAATACCTATAAAATAATAGTTTTGTTTTAATCTCAAAAATAACATCTCCAATCAGTCTTTTTGTGCATAATTTTTCTGTTTAAAGTTATCAGCTAATATTCCTGCTCCCATAGTTACTTCCAAAAGTTGATTTATTCTTGTTCATTTTTTCTTCAGCACTCAGATACGGATAGTTGTTTTACACGCATTGACACAAATCGAGATATTAATTTGTTTTTAACATAATGACAAGTGCTTAAAGAGATGTTTCAAAGCAGTATGAAGATAAGATAATAAACTGTCAGGGACTTGTATAAAAGTAATAATTTGAACTTGGCTTTCAATATAATTTTTTTTGCCCCTTTAAGAATATCAAACAAACTTCTTTACTAACTCTTATTTAACCAGGAGTATAATCTGAAATAGCTACAAAAGCAAATAAAGAGGATAAACGTCAAATCAGAATTATTTTGCAATTTTAGATAACAATTTTCACATTTGATGAAATTCCTCAATTTGAAAACAACATATCCACACATTCGATAAATATATATAAAGGGTGTCCCAAAATTAACGCAAGATTTGAATTAAATAGAAAACA
>NW_017304363.1:16518-24690 GCF_001594115.1 Trachymyrmex septentrionalis | reverse complement strand
TTATTTATTTATTTATTATTTATTTATTTCTCTGTTTGTGGGGCCCTGAATGTTCGAGTGTGAATGGCGCGTTTTACAATATTGTATTTTAAACGAGTGTGAATGTGGTCGCTATTTACATTATTATTTTTAAATTTTTAAATTTTATATGGATTGCTCACACCGCGCGCGCTCCTCCGGGACTTTTATTCTTTGACCATTTATCTGTGATATCCCGGGGGAGCAACGGTACAACTGTGATGATATACCTCCCCGGCCTGCGAACCGGGGAGGTATAATTATTGTGATTCGCTCAGGCTGGAGGGCTTGCCCCCCAGCCTTTAGTTGTAACGCCCATGCGGGGGGGGCCTTTGTCCCCTGCAATGAAGTATATTTATTTATGCGCGCGGCATAGCCGCATAATTCTGTATTACCCCAGAGGGGCAATGTCCCTCTGGGGAAGTTTGCTGAATATTAAAGTGAGTTTTATCTTTATACTGCTTTGAAATATCTCCCTTTAAGCACTTGTCATTGGGTGCATTCAGAACAACCGCTCACTGAGCGCTCAATGAGCTCTTTCATCTGATTAGGCATATTCCGCTAGAACTAAAAATATAGAACCAAAGTACAAAAGCTCACTGAGCGCTCAGGGTGTACCATTTTTGGGTGTACCCACTATGTTAGCGACAAATTAATCTCGATTTATGTCAATTCGCGTAAAAACAACTATCAGTAACTCTGAATGCTACAGAAAAAATGAATAAGAACATATCATCAGTGATTGGAAGTAAGATTATGGAAGCAGGAATATTGGTTGATAAGCTCAAACAGAAAAATTATGCACAAAAATACTGATTGAAGATAAAGTTATTTTTGAGATTAAAACAAACTTTTTTTTTGGTATTATAGTTATTATGTAATATCACATTTTTATGTATGTTAAATTTAAAATGACAAATAATTTCAGTGATATTCTTGATTGTTTGCAGTATTTTTTATTTTTATTTTATTTGTTTAAAATTATTCTATGTTATTATTGATCATCATTTTATGTGAATTATCAGTATTTTTCTTTTCTTGTTATAGATGTGACAATTTATAATAAATGTTGTATATCTTAAAAATTTATATTGAATAAATATTTTATTTTTCTTGATTAATGACATGTATATTTTTATTGCTTGTAATTAATCTTTTATGTTTCTTACAATTAAAAAATTAAACACAATTATTTTGTCACAAATTTTATTTTTATTACCAAACCGCTTTAATATTGGTTGCGTTCAACAGACTCAACAGTTGAGTAAGCGCTTGCTGTTATTGATGTATTCTTTTAGATCATTCAATCAGCATTTTAGATTTGGAAGAATACATCAATAGCAAGCGAGTGCTTACTCAACTGTTGAGTTCGCTAAACACAGCCATTAAAAACATACACATATTCAAACTTTCACTTTTGAAATCTTAAGTAGCTATAATGGTCAATTCATTCTGTATAAGTTGTATGTATATCATGATCAGAAATAATATTAAAAACTTTATCTCTCAGCTCTGGTGAAAATTTTTCTCAGAATTTTTTATATAATTTTTCAAAATTTTTATATAATTTTTCAGAATTTTTAAAAATTTTATAACTTTCTAACATTTTTTATATAAATTGAAACATTTCTCCAAAAATCTATATCTTTTCTTTTATATATCTAATTTTTATATATGTCAATAATAAATTATGAAATATCGTAAGATTTCCAAAATTGTAAGTATAATTTCTAATAAAATGTTATAAAATCTAAAAAATTCGAAAACATTTTTTAAAAATTATGAGATGAGAAAATTCAGAATATTTTAGAATTTAGTTGTATGAAAAATTCTGATATAAACTTCCCGAATATTTCTTAGTATTTCTGAAAAATTCCAATTCGTATAAAAATTCTGAGAAAAATTTTCACCAGGGAGGCCTTAGCTCGGATTCTCATACAGACAACAGCGCTTTAACATAGTGCGCTGATTGGTGAAATAATTGTTGTAGAGGTAAAATTTACCTCCATTATCCGTTTTTTTTTTGGTGTCAAAACGCTATTATCCGTATGAGGATGCTTACGCACATTAGAAGGAATAAAGAATTAGGAATAAAGAATACATTTTAACCTATCAAAAATCAGATACATCGGATGTAGCTCGGTTGAAAATGCTAGAACTATTAAATTTTTTAATAAGTTTTGGAACGCAATATGATAAAGCTAGCCCTCTGTCCGAATAATCGTGAACTGCATAGCTGACTCGTGGTCATGCCGTATTTGACGAGGAGAGGTTAGGTTTCTCTCTTTCGTTACATTTATTTCCAGCAGAAATGTACGACGATTATAACGAGGTACATCCATATTTTGCTTATTTTTCATTTCACAATGTCAAAATCTCAAAGTATTCTCAATTTTAACTTTTATTCGTGTTCGATCTAATTTAATGTACACACATTTCTCTTCAGTATGACGCCTACGACGACTACGGGCCGCCAGACGCGCACGATCAGTTCGATCGACCAAGCTACCGGCAAGTGCCCGAAGTGGTTCGCAATTTCTTAGTATTCCTGCGCAATTGTATCAACGAGGGTATGATCTTTGAGATCCAGAACTTGTATGAGAATTCGTTCCCTAAGATCTCCGAGCAGCTATTTGATAAGTCGCCATGGCCGGACGCCTCGACAATTGCCCACATTGTTGACAATGATGCAGTATTTCTTACTCTCTACAAGGAGCTTTATTATCGTCACATATATGCGCGCATGCAGGGTCCTACACTGGAGCAGCGTCTTAACTCCTTCTACAATTACTGCGATCTTTTTAATTATATTCTACATCCTGATACTCCAGTACAGCTGGAACTGCCCGATCAATGGTTGTGGGAGCTCATTGACGAATTTGTCTACCAGTTTCAGTCTTTTGCTCAGTATCGTGCCAATCTGTCCAATAAGACACCAGATGAGATCGAGAATCTAAATGCACATAATAAAATCTGGGATGTTCTATGTGTATTAAATGTCTTGCATTATCTGGTTGACAAGTCAAAGATAAAGAGCCAGTTGGAAGTATATGCGAGCGGTGGTGATCCGGATTCTGTAGCTGGTGCCTTTGGCAGGCATTCCTTGTACAAGATGCTTGGCTACTTCTCGCTCGTCGGTCTTCTGAGACTGCATTCTCTATTAGGTGATTATTATCAGGCCATCAAGGTCTTGGAAAATGTAGAGCTGTACAAGAAAAGTGCGTATTCCCATGTACCTGGTTGTCAGATTTCGACAGCATACTATGTGGGTTTTGCATACATGATGATGCGCCGTTATGCAGATGCAATCAGAACGTTCTCTGGTATTCTGTTGTACATTCAACGTACAAAGCAATTATTTGCCACCCGTAGCTACCAAAATGATCAGATCAACAAGCAGACTGAACAAATGTATCATCTGCTTGCCATATGTCTGGTTCTACATCCACAGTGTATAGATGAAGGCCTGCAGCAGGCTCTGCGAGATAAGAATTACCATGAAAAAATGTACAAGATGCAGTATGGCGATCTTACTGAATTTGAAAATTGTTTTGTGTTTGCATGTCCCAAATTTCTATCCCTTACGCCACCGAATCCAGATAATCCTACTGAAGATTATGTCCGTGAAGCCATCAAACATCAAACGCAAGTATTCATGGATGAAGTGGTCCAACAAAAAATGTTGCCGACGATTCGTTCATATTTGAAACTCTATACGACATTGCCACTAAGTAAATTGGCCACATTTATGGGAAACAATACTAGATCCGATATTGAGGGATGGGATCTCGACAAGGAAGTCAATGCATTAACAATTCATTTATTATGCTTCAAGCACAAGATGAAAAATATTGTTTGGACAAAAGGCACATCAGGACTAGATGGAAAATTCCAATCTGGTTCTGAGGTAATTATTTTATTTGTATTTTTATTATATTTTATTTATATTTCAAAAATATAATTTATAAAACTTATCTAAATATCTAGTATTTTCATATATTTTATGTTTTTTTCAACAACTTATTTTCCTTATAAATAAAATATATAATAAGTTATATTTTGAAGAAATTTGATTTTTGCTTGCCACAGATCAAAATACAATTAACTTATATTTAATTTATTCTCCATTGTTACTATTTAAGTTGATGAAATTATAAAAGTAGATGCATATTAAAATATTCACGACTCGATAAATTTATTGTATAGTATACCAGGAAGGTATACTATAGTACGATGACATCGATGTTACATTACTACTCTTAGATGATCGAATTCTGTTAACGTTTTACATGCGAGCGTTGATAAGGATTCGAAATAGGATCGAAAGGTCTATGATTATAATTATGTTAATTTAAATAAATCAATCTTTACATTGTCATCCTGTGTTAGCTTGAATAGGCATTATTTAATTATATTGATTTATCTCGAGCTTTAATACTTAGTTTATCAATTACATTTAAAATATTAGTTTATCAATTATATGTTAAAATATTCACGAAAATCGTTTCTTTTTCTTTCAGTTGGATTTCTATATCGATCATGACATGATTCACATCGCCGATACGAAGGTAGCGCATCGTTATGGAGACTTTTTTATTCGCAAAATATTGAAGTTTGAAGAATTGAATCGCAAGTTGCATCATATAAAAATCTAACTGTATATTATTATGCAATTATTAAACATCTTGACAGTACGTTCGCAAAAGAGGAATAAAATTTTCAAAAATAAATATTTATTTTTATTAACACTTGTCATAGATATTCCAGAGACCATTATAATAAAGTGTATATAATTCATGTTTGGCAGTATATTGTAATGCGCAATCAAAAATCTACATTTATATTCAGTGTTTTATGATTTTTTATATACAGTGGGCAAATAAAATTGTTTTTAGTGCTAAACATGCGAAAAAAAAATAATATACCTGTGAAAAATCAACTTTTGCGAACACATAATACATTTCCTTTGTCACTATAGTTATTTTTAATGCAACTTTTTATATATATCCAACTTTTTATAGATGCCAATATACCTGTATTTCTGAAATTTAATAAACATAATTACTAAAGAGAAAGGAAAATCATCGCAAAAAAAATAGCAATATTACATATATTTTATATCCAACAAGCAACAAAATGTATTAAGACATTATATACACATAATTTTGTAATTAAACATAAATAACATATCAAAACTCTAAAATATTGATAAATTGATAAATATTGATATTGATAAATTGATTGCAATTTATAGCAATGTTAAAATTCAGCAAAACTGTTGTGTATAAAAATATATATAGGTTTCTCTTGAGTATCAATCAATAGTGATGTTTTTTTTGTATGGATGCAGTTTTATTTCCTTCCTCTTGTAACATTCTACATGCTGCAGCTAAGATATTTGGTTTCATCGACGCACTCGGCACTTTTAGACTGTGCAGATAATGGAAAAATCGATTGCCTCTTTTGTAATTTGTACTCGAGCGAGATTCTTCTGCGCGGCATATTGTTCGTGCAGTTGGAAGATAATCTAACGCCATGGTTCGTCGATCTAAACATGTAGATGTGACGTGCGATAGCGCTAAATCCACTCCTTGTTTTAACTGCTTCCTCAGAATAATGTAACTTTGATTTTGCACATGCTCGTTTGTATCAAAGTTTTTATAAAGTATTTGGCTGTTTATAAAATCTGCTATATCCGCGTTCAAATCGTGTAAGGCAGAATAGAAAGACATATTTTCAGCTAAGGATAAATTAGGTTGCGTTTTCTCCTCTGACATGTCTAATGTCGTATCTTCGACATCAATTAAAGACGACATTAGAGATAAACTGTCCAAATCTTCCGCTAAATTATTCAATATATATGTATCATTAGAGTTTTTTGTATTTGTAGTTTTCTTTGTCTTGTGCCTCTTATTTAGCTTAATTGCAGGTTTGTATAAATAGCGTTGCATGTCCTGCCAAAACAATGACTTTACAATCATTGATTGTTGTGACAATACCGGTAGACCAGACAATAGTAAATATTGCAACTGCAGCAATGCCTGTCTTAAGTCACCTTCTTGCAGTAATTTCTAAACAATAAAATAAATTTATTTGCTTGATTTAATAATAAGAGTACGGAAAATTGTATAACTTGCGCAACTTCAATAGAATAGTTGAATTTTAAACATTATGATTTTTACATATAATTTCCAAATTTTCCTTTTAATATAATAAATAATTAATAAAAAAAAATTATTAATTAAATAATTAATAAAAAAAACTTCTTTAGAATAAATTTTATATTATAATTTAAAGATCACTTACCCTTAAGCAATTAGGCGGAATCCTGTAACCTGTCTCTGCAAGCGCAATTAATTCCAATAAGGTAGACACTCTGTTACCACTAACTTTATGAAAGTAAACTTTGTTTTGTTGTGGTGCCATTTTGTTTAAATGAGGACACGTGTTCCTACATGTCATAACAATTGGTCGTTTGGTGTTCGATGCTAATTGATATGCGGCAGAAACAAATCCTTCATCCTCTTCAAAAACAAGATCAATATCTTCCAAAAGAATTAATGAATTTTGCGATATCTTTGAGGTTTCGTCTTCATTTGTGATTCGTTCGAATAGAGATTTATGTTTACTTTTTTTAATTCTATGCGACTTTGTGGCTTCCTCTAATTCTTTTAAGATTCTCTTTCCAGTCCGTTTGGAAGATGCATTTACTTCAATTACGCTATAAAAGTAAAACTTCAATTTACTTTGAATAAGCTAACGTGTAAAAACGAGACTTTGAATAAGAAATAACGTGTCTGAATTTATTTCAATATAATTTAAAGATTATTTTGTATATATAATATTTTCTTTGAGTCATGATTACCAACCTGTAGCCAAGTTCCTCCGCTATCGCATATACGCTTGCGCTTTTTCCACTGCCATGTGGCCCTAATAAGACAGCAATCTGATTATTTTCAATGTTGAACGAGGAACTGCAATCTGAGGAATAAAACTCATCACCACTACTGTCATCGTTCTCTTTTGTTAAAGATGTTCTCCAGCCACTCAACCAATCTTTTAGCTTACTCGCACTTTCTTCATTTCCAACTATCTCTTGCGCGCTCATCGGTTTATATTTGTATGTCCATGCGCAATTGTGCGATTGCTTTTCCTCGGTTTCAACATTCTTTGTTAACATTCTCTTTCGTTCATGCGCTCGCGTTTTTTTACCTTCTGGAGATGGCGATTTCTTCTCCAAATCCCCCTTAATTGTTGATATAGTCTCCCACATTCTTCGAACATCTGGATAAAGTTTCTCAATTTCTAATAACACTTGCTCCACATTTTCTTTCACAGGTCCTTTAATAGTTTTAATCATTTTTGATGTTTCCCTACAATTAGTAATATATTTATAATTACTAATATCTATCGAAGGCAAATATTGTTTCTTGATTTTCATTGAAAATTTGTGTTCTATTTCAGATCTGATCGAGTCTGATTCATCTTCTAATTGTGTAATATGACTGATAGTAGGAAATGGTAATATAGGTATGCCGTTATTTACTTTATGGTCTGTATTTTTGTTTTCTACATCGATTATATCCGATTGTAGGAATAAACGTCTTGCTGCTGTGACTGTTGGATCTGTTTTATGTCGTTTAATGAATAAAGGTGCCAGTTTTTCATTCGGTTTTCTTTTCAGAATATTCTTATTGCTAATCTTGCATTCGGAATTATCAACTATTTCACTCATTTCATTAATCTTCTGTTCTTTTTTATTAACTCTGCTTGATTTTTTAAAATCAGTATTTCCATTACAAGCATCTTTGACAATATTTGAAATGTTGCTATCTTTTACTATTAATTCTTTTCTTTCCTTGTTTTGCTCTTTCATTTTAAGATATTGATTATGATTCTTCGTATAGACTTCATTATTATCTATATTTACAGACTTTCCAGATTTACTCGAAGCACTAAACTTTGATTTGCTTCTTGGTGAAAACAATTCGTCATCGGTATCTGCAAGTAAATTATAAATGTTAATTTTAGTGTTATTAAAGCTAGATACTCGTTTGAAAGAGTATTAAAATCAGCGATCAAAGTGTGAAAAAACAATCATTGCCATCAACCAATAAATATTGGGAGACTCAATTATGTTTTACATCATATATA
>NW_017304363.1:14276-16506 GCF_001594115.1 Trachymyrmex septentrionalis | reverse complement strand
CTTATATATATAAAAGAAATATATATATATGTATAATGGTAATTGTACTACGTTACCATATAAAGAATCGTTATCTTCAGAAGAATGTAATTTTATGCGCAAGGACCAACGAGGTTTTTCTCGTTTCTGTTTATCTTGTTTGATTGGCTGTAGAGAAAGTAAATTTTCAGACTCTATGACGTGAATATCATCTATTGTAGAAAGATCTAACTCTGACTTCGGACATTTCTTATTAAGATATTTCTCATTTGATTTCAGCTTCCTCATAGGTTCAATATCAGAATTATCAGTTCTATGTACATCTGCTTTTACAGTAAAAGTAGACATACATTTTTCATCCTTATTTGTTAATCCCAATGGTGATTTGCTATGATAAAAAAATCAGTAGTAAAATCTAACAATATAACTTATATTATATAAAATTATACAGATAAATATAAATTTAAATATTACCTAAAATAATCTAGCAAGTTTCCAGATTGTTTGTTAGTTTTTATCGATAATTCAAAGCTGTTATCCTTTTCATATATGTTGCTTTTATTCTCGCCTTTAAAGAACCTTATACGATTTTCAATATTCTTTTCTATTCTCTCACCCTCTTCCATTTCAGCTATTTTTTTTTTTGAATATCCTTTTTTATCGGCCAAAGCTATGAGCTTTTCTTTGCACCTAGATCTGAATTCTTTTAAATCTGATTTCTCTTTATTCTCACTATCTTCTATGGATTGCTGTGGTAGTGATTTATATTGTATTGGTTTACTATGACTCATCAGAACTTGAAAAGCATTTGATTCTCTTCGTTGAGAATCAATTTCATCATAAAATTCTATGTTTGACTCAGTTTCATCTTTAGAATTAACATTGTCATTAAGAGAACCGTTTAAATTCATAACAATCTGATTATTTAATTTTCGTTCTTGCGAGATATTCTTTGTTTCTTCAGACTGATTTCTGTTTATTTCCACAGATTTTGAATGCTTAAAAATATGAAAAATTCAACTATAACGATTTATCAATAAAGTGACATCAACTGTAATTCCTATTAAAATAAAAAATACCTTTTTAAGACGACGCTTTATGCTTGACTCAGTTAAATCTGATTTTGGTGTTCCATCTTGCAAAGTTCTTTCGACGTTGTTTATCTCACCATTGAATGGACTAAACGTTTTGTCGATTAGATCGTTCTTGTTCTCGATGTTATACATTCTGCTTGAAGAACTATTGCTGGATATCCGCCTCACACGTTTGTGTTTATTTGTCGCAACATCTTCTTGTTTTTGATCCTCCTCTTTTACATTGCCTAGATCAGTATCAATCTCCTTATCAGCGATATTCTTGCCATTGGCAAAATATTGCTTGATATCTTTCATACTTCAACATCAATATCCTTTTTTCTGCTTTATTTACGATCTCTCGATCCGTTAAGAACGTAGTACATTGCTTTTCCCTTCTTCGATTTTCCTCAAAATTTCTCGAAAAGCAATAAAAATATTTCAACGATGAAAAACTAACGAATGTTAAGAACGAAACAACCTGGAACAGACATCAGTGATGAACGTATCAAGCGTGTACCGTGTCGAGAACTTCTTCGTTAATAATAAACGACTAAACTTGTGAAAATTACTTTCGCGTTGTAATTTCAAATAAAATATTTATTTTGCTAGTCTTTGGCTCACAAAGTGTAACACGATAACATCAATAGCATGTTCGCACGACACGGTCATGACTTCCCGCCTTTTTAACAGAGATTTCGAGAGCTCTTTTTATACAATATTACGTTCCAAAACTTATTATGAAATTCCATAGTTTACGTTTATTCCGATAGAGGGCTATCTTTTGTCCATTGCGTTCGAAAACTTAGCCTGGATTCTCATATAGGCAACAGCACTTTGACACCGAACGCTGCGGGTGCGATTACATGGAATGTGGTACGCGGTACAGTTACTAATGGCTTCTACACACTGTACACTTGCCGCGCGGCAAAATGTGATGCGGTAGCCAATAAGCTTACAGCTCCTAATGTGCTCATTGGTTATCGCGTCTCATTTTGCCGTGCGGCAAGCGTTTCCGCGTCCAGTGTACAGGAGCCATAATAGTAAGTAACTAGGCAACTAGGAAACCGCGTACCACAGTTTATTTCTTCCTTTGATAAAGGGTGTCCCAAAATTAACGCAAGATTTGAATTTGCCGCCATTTGTGCAGTAAAGTGTTGGCAACCCAAAAAAAAAAA
>NW_017304363.1:8465-13924 GCF_001594115.1 Trachymyrmex septentrionalis | reverse complement strand
ACACTTTATCGATACTCTTATTTTTTTAACAGATTTACATAATAATTGCGTTTAAATCAATTAATTCCATTAAAAAGTGCATAGCAGTGTATAGTAATGTGAGTTTGTTACTAGTCCGCGCCACAAACCGCGCTCAAACTGCGCTCCATGTAATATCAGCGAAAGAAATAGGTGGTATGTGGTACGCGGTTTTTTAGTTACCTAGTTAGTTAATATTAGTTACTGTACCGTGTACTGTATATCGCTTAGGGTTGAAAATGTTAAATTTTTAACAGCGTCAAAGCGCTGTTGTCTGTTTGAGAATCCGGACTTATTACTTATGTGTTATTGCCTTAAGTTTTTTTGTGTGCCATAGCCTTAAAGTATTAGATATTCTCATCCACCATCTTGGTTTTTGTTGATTAGTAGGTTATAGTACAATTAGTGACAAAGGTAAATGTTAAGAAGAGTGCAATTTCAATAAAAATACACTGAATCGATGCGTTTTCGCGTAAAAATAAAGATTTGACAAGAATAAAATATCACTCTGCTCTGCGAATCATATCAATCCTTAAAGTCGACGACTATTTGGATTAAAAAATCTGTTACAGTGGTCACTATGCTTTAAAAACATAAATTCTCTGCTAAAGTAGTAAATTTGTATTTTAAAAACAGTGAATTTGTGTTCTAAAGCAGTAAATCACTGCTGTGACAGATTTCCTAATCTGGGTATCAATTATGAAACTTCATTCCTACGATGGAAAATGAAAAGTGAAAATTTTAACCATCAAAGTTAAATGGAGAAATTTTTCATTTTCACTTTTCATCCTAGAAAAAAAGTTTTATGATTGATATCCTTAATAGTCGTCGACTTTAAAGATTAATACCTCAATTCGACTTTAAGACCCTATGCACAACAGTAGGAATAAGAAATTAGGAATAAAAAATAAATGATTTTAATTACTATTAGAAATCGGAATACACGGTTTCTGATAGATTAAAATCGTTTATTCTTTATTCCTAATTCCTTATTCCTTCTAGTGTACGCAGAGATAAAGATTAATATCTTGGTTTAGCGAAAAGTAGATGCCAAAATAAACAGAGAAGCTAAAATTTTTCTTTTTTCCTACAATATTTGTTACTGTATGCTTATTAAAATCATAAATTTACGTATAAGATATTTGTATAATAGTACAGAAGCATACAACCTAGTCCTTTTTAACTTTAAATGTTTATAAATTTTTACAATAAAATATTTGGTCGTCTGTTGATTAATTTAATTTTAATATAACTTTCTTTAATGTAAAAAAATATTTACTTTTTGTCGAAAATAAATTATATGTTTGTAGGTTTCAATATCGTTATATAATGGGGAGATGTGTGGCATGTGGTGCGAGATCGTCTTTGTCAAATAAAATAAAAACTTGTTCATTTCCAAAAAATGAAGAAAGGAGGAACAGCTGGATTAGAGCATTCAACAAACCAAATTGGATGCCAACAAATAACTCGGTTCTTTGTGAAGTAAATTATTTATTATTATTATCATTTCATTTTATTGATTATGTTATTGATTGTATATATTTATATTGTGAGTCAAGTATGATTAATATTAAAACTATTAATTGATAATGCAATACAATGTATATTTATTAATTTCAGAAACACTTTGGTCCAGAAATGAGGGAGAAGGTACGTGTGGATGGAACAAAAAAATTAATAGCAAATGCAATACCAACATTATTTGAAAGACCGAATGTTTATGGAACTGTGAATTTCAGTAAAACAATGATTGAAGTGCAGAATGCAGTTTCTAATAATCAGGAGATACCCACTGGTAAGTAGTATTTGTATTGGATCGGAGAAAAAGTTCTGTGGAGTTTCGTTAGTTTGAATTATATATACAATTATATGTATATATAAGTATTTTTTGTTAAAAATAATCAAAATTTAAATTTAAAAAAAGAATTTTAAGCTTGAAATCTTTATTTTCGAAAAGAAAGAAAAGAAAATGTAACCTTTTGGGCCCCGATATGTACATATGTAAATTAAAGATATTGATTTTTATTTATGTAAAATAAATTGTTAAATATATATAAGAAATATTAAATTGAAGTTTTTAATATAGAAAAAATAATCAACGATCAAGATATATTTCATTCTATGTAGGTAGTGTATTTATTGAAATTTCTCAGTTTGTCTGTATGAATTATACAACAATACTGATGACAACTTTTCTATCAGTTTTATGAGCTTTTTGGATTTTTTGTTTTACGTTTTCAGAACTTGATGATGTAAATACCAACAGGCAAGGACAAATGAATGTTTTCAGACCAAATGATATGGATGTATATGTGGAGAAAAAATGTACAATTGAAGCAGTCGAAGATATTCCACAGAACATAAGCGACAATGAAGTCATCAAAGAAGAGCGAAATTTTTTGGAGTTGCAATCGAATTGCAATGGTGACAACGCTTTAAAAAATACTTTATGCGAAGAACAGCTACGAGAAATGACGAAGAAACTCAAACGTATGACAAAGATGTACCAGAGAAGTGAAAACTTGCGGAAACGGATGAAAGTCGAACACATGAAGACAAGGAAATTGCTTCAAAAAAAGATACAATTATTATCGGCAAATGCGAAAACCTCTATTATGGGATTCTCTAAATGTTTTATCTACAATTGTCGTTATCGTTAATTTGCGACAGCCAATAAGAGCTGCTTTTTTTTCTAGGATTGTACCGCCATTGGCTGTGTGTTGCTAGTTAATGATAGCAATAATCATTGATAAGACGTTTAGAGAATCCCGCTACTGGTATCCTATCGAAAATTTTAGGTGAAGACCAAATTAGGTTTCCGGTGAGAACCTAAAGTACGTGAACGGTCTGATGCTACAGTAGTTGAAACTTATCAGCTAAAATTTTCGTGCGGGCGCTCAAGTTATGCTCAGTTGATCAAATAACAGTGGCCTTTATCATCCTTTGAAGAACTTCGACGAAATTAGAGTTGTGGAAATTTAGAAGCCGGATTTCCGATAAAATTTTTTATTTTTTATGCATAAAGTGTTGCTAATTTGAAATCGATATTCATAAAGATTGCGAAATTCATAATTCTTGATGAAATGAGTACAATCGCTAACAATAAATTTGATCCTTTTGTCAGTAAAGTTATTGGACATTACATTGCCAAATTATAGAGGAATCGATGGTTTAGTGTTTATGCTTGCCAGTATTGCTCATCGTTGAAAGTGTTTGCGTATTATTATACCGAGAATAAAGTTGATGGTTCTAGTTTTACATGTTATTTTGGAGATCGTGAAAAGAGCAGAAGAAATCCGGTTGCATGGAGTAATATCGGACATGGGGGGGATTGACTAATTGGACAATGTGGAAAGCCTTCGACATTAACGCAGCCAGATTTTCAATGATATTCTTGCACACATCTGTTTGATGAAAAAAGGCTATTTTTCTTCCACAATACTCTACATGCTTTAAAAAATTTAAAGGAAAGTTTTCTTAACAATGACTCTTTTAAAATTCCTCCATTATTTGTTGAAAAATACGCATTGTCATCGATCAAAATTTGCGTAGATCATTTTCCAAAATTAATTTCTGAGCAAGAGACCATCTTTTTGGCCATCAATTTAAGCCAGCACGTAAATTGGAAAGAGAATTGTTGAATAAGAAAAGGCATTTTATGAAAATGTGCATTAACAATGCAACTAACGTAATGAGCCGTGTCAGCTCCACAACTTGAACTATTAGCGGATGAAATTGATGTACCACAGTTGGAAATCTCTTAGTTTATTCGAATCATTGCGAAGTGGTTCCAGATTAACGAATCGAAAAGTTTATTTAGTTCTGGGAAATTTGTCTAGAAAAGTATACAGAAGTAATCAATTTTTTATGAGAAATTGTAGAGCTGCTTTCCTCATTAAAAGTCGGCGAGACGGGATTGGAAACCATTCCAAATGGGCATGATTATTTCAACAATATCGGCTATTGAAGTTACTACCTATTTACTTCGAGAGTTTCGATTTTCTTCTATTGAATAAATTCACACAGGATTGTATCGAGAATTGAGGATTCCGCTGGAGCTAGTGCTTTGTAACTTCGTGAGAAAGTACCTTTTCAAGTTTCATCTTGTATTAATACTCCATTGAGGTTCGTTATACTCAATCTGGAAATTTCTAACCAGAGGAGCGAAAATATTGCACGAGACGGATCTATTATTCGAATGTAAAAAAATCCTAGAAGCCATATTCCTGAATCGTGAATCTACCGAAATTGCTAAGATTCGTACGGAGTAGAGGCGAGTCAAAGTTCATTGGTTTTCTTCTAAACAAATACGTTCGGAGTAAAGGCACAGTACATACAGAAGTGTGTGTGTGTGCAAGCAACTCCCTGTCGGCACCTTTGATGTGAGCATGGCCAAATGGAGTGTGCATGTGCGAAATAAGCAAGTGACCTAAATTGCCATGGTTACTACCTAAACTTCTTTCTCTTTTCATCCTTTTTTCGCTCTGTCGAAACTCACTAGAATTATTCGCGTCGCACTCCAACAAGTGCGTTGGAGTGAGTAAGAGCTGTTGCATATTAGAGCATGCAACGCGAATAAACTACTGTTACAATGAAATAATCTGAACCTAATGAAAATTAATAAAAATAAATTGTAAATATATTGAAAAATAAAGAAAAAAATGTAGAAAAATATAAGGAAAAAATATTAAATTACCTTTAAATTTGAATATTTCTCTTTATAAATATAAAGAGAAATATTCAAATATTACATAATTGTAAATATATTGTACGAAAATGTTTCGAGTTGATATAAAAGAAAATTGATATATATGTATATGTCCAAAAAATAAATTTAAAATACAATAAATAAAAAATTTAATATAGTTTATATAGAAAAGATATATATTAATTAATATATTAAGATAATTTTGATAATTATGCTGACATATAATGTATACGTAAAATACAAAATACTGCATGTTAAGATATTAAAAGGGAATATTTTATTAATGAACAAAATGAAGAGATATTTTACTAATCTCTTGAGATTTCTCACACAACACTACCAAATGGACAATGTAGGTTATATTTCTTTCTAAATTTCTGCTCTCAGCTCTTTAAATGGAACAATGAAATAGTCATTTAAATAAAAAGAAAGTAATAAAGAAGGAGGACATGAGACGGGGCAACTTGCTTATTTCGCGCATGCGCACTCCATTTTGACCACATAAAATCGGGAGAGTTGCGCTACTGTATACCATCTGATCAAATTTGACCCGGACTGGTTAAAAAAAACAACAATTTTATGTATTTTAATACAAATCTTTATGATCGCCTTCAAAATAGCCTCCTTCTGAGCCAATACAAGCATGCCAACGATTAATCCAATTTTCCATACACTTCTTATAGGCCTCGGCCGGGATGGCCTTTAGTTCCTTCAGCGAATTTCTTTTTATGGC
>NW_017304363.1:5660-8046 GCF_001594115.1 Trachymyrmex septentrionalis | reverse complement strand
CATAGTAAAAATCGCCAGAGAAACTTTTTGCGTCGTAAACAAATGGCTGCCAAACACACACTAACTGACGTATCCCGCTCAAATTTCACACGAATGTCAGAGAAGGTTGTACCAATCTAGAAAAAAAAATTTTTACCGATTCAATTTACGCTCGCGGTTTAAATGGACCAGTCCGGGTCAAATTTGATCAGATGGTATACTGTGGCCATGGTTACCATCTAAATTTCTTTCTCTTTTTATCCTTTTTTCACTCTGTCAAAATTCCTCACAAATTCACTAGATTTATTCGCATCGCAATCCAACAAATTCGTTGAAGTGAGCAAGTGCTATTGTAGGAACACATTGGAGCATATTAGAGCATGCGACGCGAATAAACCTAATATTACGATGAAATAATTTAACTTTATGAAAATTAATAAAAATAAATTGTAAATATATTGAAAAATAAAGAAAAAATATAGAAAAATTAGGAAAAATATTAAATTAATTTAAAAATATATATTTGTATAGAAATATTATGTAATTATATATCTATGAAAATGTTATGAGAAAGCTGAGAGATATAAAAGAAATGTATATACATATGTCCAAAAAATAAGTTTAAAATACAATATATTAAAAGAAATTCTTTTTGCTCGATTTTCTATGTTACTTTTTGATCACTTTTTCACTTTATCACTTTTTCACAAAAATTAAATCAATCTCTCGAGATTTCTCACACATTTCACCAAATGGACAATACACGTAATATTTTCCTCTAAATTTCTATTCTGAACCAAGTATGCTTGAAAAATAAATGTTTAAGTGAAACATTGAAACGCTTATTTAAATAGAGAGAGAGAGAGAGAGAGAGAGAGCAATAAAAATGGAGGAAAAGAGGCGGGGCAACTTACTTATTTCACGCACTCCATTTTAGCTAACAAAATCAGAAGGGTTGCGCTACTGTATATACTGTGATTGTACTACTCTATATACTCAATATACTGTGATGTGATCATCCACGATTTTTATTGGTTCTTCGCGCGAATCAGCTATTTTATCGCATTCCGTTCTCATTCGAAATGTTGATGCTATTCCTGCTATTCTCGCTGATTCTTATTTTACGTAAATTCTACCTGAACAAATTCAAATCCGGCAATAATGTTTGCGTGTTGGTACTTGGTGACATTGGCAGAAGTCCGCGAATGCAATATCATGCGATTTCCTTCGCTCGAGAAGGTTTCACCGTGGATGTCGTAGGTTATCCCGGCTCATCACCGATCAGGGAGATCAGTGAAAATGCGCGCATACAGATCCACTATTTGCGACCGCCTCCTGAATTACGAAATAGTACGAATTAGATATTATTGTTATCTTTTTACAGATTTCCTCATAATCCTTTTTATATAATTTACATTTTGATCTGTTTTTCAATTTTTATATTTGTTTATAAATTTTGATAACAGTTGCATTCTTGTTATTATTTCAGAATTGCCACGTCTTTTTTGTTACATAATAAAAGTGATATGGCAAACAGCTGATCTTTTATGGTTGTTATTTTGTAAACGCCTATCAGATGCAGTAATAACACAGAATCCACCTGCAATACCAACCATTCCAATATGTTGGTTTTATTGTGTTCTAACAGAGGCACAATTTACCATTGATTGGCATAATTATGCTCATTCAATCATGGCATTGAGCTTGGGAGAAAACCATATCTTAGTTAGATTATCAAAAAATATCGAGACAATGTTTGGTTGCAGAGCAAAGAATAATTTCTGTGTCAGCAAAGCAATGAAGGAAGATTTGGAAAAGAAATGGGCTATCCAGTAAGTGTTAGTTGTTACATTTATATTATATCATTTTAAAAACAAATGGTTTACTTAATAAGCTTTTTTTATTAAAGAGCAAAGGTTTTATATGATAGACCAACAGATAAATTTCATTCAATAACTTTAACAGAGAAGAATAAGTTTTTGCAAGAATTAGCTGAAACATATGGTATATATGTACCACCCATAAGATCTGGCTTTATTGTATCCAGTACTAGTTGGACTGAAGATGAAGATTTCTCAATTTTGCTAAACGCATTACAAGGTGTGTATCCTAATAAGGATAGATTTAGTAATCTTACGATAATTTAAAAGGATTACATTTGTAATATTTTTTTATAGAATATGAGAACGCATGTGAAAATGGCGAGTTAAATTTGCCAGATTTGGTTTGCGTAATAACAGGTAAAGGACCGTTAAAGGATTTTTATATGGCAATCATTGATTTAAAAAAATGGAAACATGTTGAAATAAAGACACCATGGCTCAAGAATGAGGAATACCCCAAAATATTAGGTATGACATGTCCATATTTCTTTATATTGTTGCTAATTAAAAATAAAATTTATTTT
>NW_017304363.1:0-5560 GCF_001594115.1 Trachymyrmex septentrionalis | reverse complement strand
AGGCAGAGTTGATATAATATAATTATTTATAAAATATTTTTATAGAATACTTTAAATACTTTTTATCTTTAAAATAGCTAGTGCAGACTTAGGTGTGTGTCTTCACACCTCATCCAGTGGACTGGATTTACCAATGAAAGTCGTCGACATGTTTGGCTGCCGTTTACCAGTTTGCGCATACAATTTTAATTGGTATTGTATTAGTATTATCCTTCTAACTTTTCTTTTGTACTTTTTTCTTCCTTACTCTCCATATACCAATATGATCTTCATCCTTCTCTTGTTTATTATTAATTCCGAGTATACTATGCTTTCTTCCTCTTTTTTTTGTATAAACTTTTTTTCAAATTCATCAACCTTCCCTTTTTCCTCTATTATAAAACCACCTCTAGCCCTCCTTCTCCTACTTTCATATTGTAATACGATTAATGTAACATTACTAGATATAGGGTGTCTCAGAAATAAAGTAGGAGCCACATTGGGGGCGTAGAATGGGTCAAGGGGAACAAAAAAGTCTGATACCATTTTAAAATATTCACTGTAGTTTTCGAATTAAAAAAGAAAACTTATAAGCCAATGTGCGGTGAAGCCGCGTCGCGCGAATAGCACGGCCCATCGCGCCTCGCTCGACAACGGCGACGGTGGCGTTCGAAAACTGCAGCAAATATCAAAATAATATCAGACTTTTTTTGTCACCTTTGATCCATTCTATGCCTCCAATGTGGCTCCTACCTTATTTTTGAGACACCCTGTATATATCAGTAGAGCTGCTTACTAAGAGAAAGAATGCGTCTTATTGTTTAGCTTGTCGGAGTTGATAAAGCATAATGAGAATAGTTTGGTATTCGCTGATGAAAAGGAGCTGGCTGAACAATTGAAAATGTGGTTTCAAGATTACCCCAATAACAAGACTCAACAACAATTACGTGAAAAGTTTCAAGAGAACATGTTTACGTCTCAACAGAATTGTAATGATTGGCACAGTAACTGGAAGCTCAATGTATTGCCTTATTTTCAAAAGTGATTTTGATTATATTGTTCCATTGTATTTTCATAAACTGAGAGTGACATTTATTATATTAATATGTAACAATATTTTATTAAGTTTTATAATGTATAATAAAGTATAAGATTTTAATTTATAAAAATATGGACCATTAACGTTACAAAGTTATAGTTGATGATTATCTTGGCGTCATATTCATTATTGTATGTTTGATATCTTTAAGTTTCTCAGAGAAATAAGAAGATCCAATCTTGATCGCAACAACACTTATACCGGTAGATATACAACATGCTTGACCAAGTTGCTCCTTCTTACATATATAAATGTAAGGTATTTCTTTTGTTTCCGCTAATTTTGTCAAACGTGTGAGAAAATCCAATGGTTCCATCAAATGCGTTGCATTTTCGGCAAGTACAATAAATTCCACTAAATTTCGTTTCATCGAGCTTATCACATCTATCAGTCCGATGAATAACATACTTCTCTCCGCATAATACATTTGTCGAATCAATGTTAGTAATTTGTTACATAATTCCTTTGTTACAGTGAGGTCAGCAATACACTTACATTCTCCCGACTATGCAAAAATGAAAGAATTAATGTAAACACTTAAACTGTAAACACAGAAGCGTTATTTTTGCATAATGCTGCATAAGGTATAAGAGAATCAAACAATCAAAGTTTTTCATTTCATATTCTGCTTGGTTGAGTCTTTTATGCCTTATACAAGTCTTTGTTCCCAGCTTTATGGTGCGATTCACTTGACGCTGCAATTCATTGACTAAAATTTAAAAGAAAAAAATTTTACAAATTGATCAATCAGACAATGCTTTGAAGTATTTGTAGTGTTAAGTAGATCACACTCTTAAATGTATGATAATTAGTTATTTTAAATAAAAATGTTAATATTAACTTATAAAAGACTTGGGTAAGTTAACTGTATACTGAAGAACAAAAATAGAATCCTATTTTGGAATAGATAAATGTAGACAAGTGCGTTATCTGCGAGATGTGATAGTTAGATGCGCTTATACATCTATTCTAAAAAAGGATCTCATTTTTTTTAGTATACCAACATAGCTTTTTAGCATAACAACAATTTAATTATTTAAACGTTCAATTATTTTTAAAATTTCCTTTTTCGCAATATACGTATGTAGAAAACAAACTTGTTTTGTTTAGACATTTTATTAATGTTTTAAGTTTATCTTGTATACACAAAAATTCCATACGTAAAAGAGATTGAATATAGAGATTTTTTTTTATAAATTTAGCACAGTGAAACTGTTTCGTATGTCAAATATTGGATGCATTCAGCGAACACATCGGCTGAATGCGCGTTCAGTAATTATTACCTGCGATTGAAATAAACCTGTAGATGCATGATCTAAAAGAATATACATTTACTAAGCGCTCATTCAAACTATTCGCTAAACACACCAATTTGAGTAGCAATAAATATTTACATTATGTGTTACTAATAATGAGGTATCAAAAATAACAAATAGATAAATATCATTTAGATTAAAAGCCTTTCAATCTCTTGTTGTATGGCCTTGATCTGTGGTTTTAATTGCGAGCCTTCATTGATCAATACTGAACAGGCTACCACTGGTCTCGAAACACCACAAGCTCGTCCTAAGGCCTGCTTGCTCCGTACGAAAACATAAGGTACATTCTTGTCTTCGCACAGTAGTGGCAAGTGGAGTAGGATCTCCAGTGGCTGGGTGTCTGCAGCCATCACTATAAACTCAGACAGGCCACGATTCAAGGACTTTGTAGCCTCGTTTGCTCCCTTCTTCAGTTGACCATAGCTCAATGCCTGCTGCACCAAATTCAATATCTTTATGGTCAGCGATGCATCTGCCAATGGATACGCCTTTGGTGATACTTCATCCATCTAAAAAAGAAATCCAAAAATCAATATGACGTATTTGGAGCATCTTGATAAAGAAAAAAATTTACTAATTTGTCTCACTGACATGCGTGGACGTATACAAACTTTTCTCAAGATAATATTAAGGCTGACACTTTTGCCTAGCAGAAGCCTATATAGCTAATATCAGGATATTTTCCAGAAAGTACTATGTAACACAGTGAATCATTTAATCTTTGTTTAACGTTGGTAAACAATAAGGATGTAATGATATACTGTGCCTTACTGGAAAATGTCCTCAAATATACAAACAACTCGCGATACATCCACGTGGGAAAACTAACCTCAAACAACAATTGTGCGTATCGCGATAAATAGTGACAAATATTGTGTTAAACACTACTCACCGTATAATCGCCAATCGAGCTTTATCTGTTCTTTTTTTATTCTTCTTTACGATTACGTATTACTTTTAAAGCACAGTATTGCACTTTATTTTTTCTTTCGCCTTTTTCCTAGATTTCATAAGCTTCCTCGGAGTAAAGTCTGTCCTCTAAAGGATAGTACTTTGACCGTTCTTTCTATCGCACTTTTCTCTTGAATAGCCAACGACTTCGGTTATATGTAATCCAAGTTTTTTGATTTTATTGTATATTGTTGTATATTTCTAACGAAAATTATTCAAAATCAAGCACTGCCACGCGAATCTTAAAACGGAGGACTACGGAGGCACGCGAATGGCGATAATGACCGGTAAATGGAAAGCACAAACGTCCATGTGATCTAACGTAAAGTGCATGAACTAAGCTAAACCACCGACGATACTATTAAAGATCGTCAACCCTGGGCAAATTTTCGGCGGTATGAAAAGGGCCCCGAGGACCCGGAGATAATTGAAGAACGCTGACATTATCGAATTGATATAAAATTGCTATTATTAACATAAACATTTGACTCATGCATTATTAAATTTATGATTTTTTATTATTATATAAATGTTCCATAAATAAATACTTGTAAAGCTATAATATCCTATATATTGCAGAAAAATTCTTTTCTCTGTAGTTATCATTTCTGTTGATAATCAAACTTTGAGGATACACTGAAATCACAATTTTAAAAATCGAGTATTATTGAATTCTAAATGCATAAATATGTCTACTAAACTAACAAATCACAATACAATATCATGAATCATTAATACATTATCACTTTTTAACTCTTAATCACTTCAATAGTTTCAAGGACGCGAACTCCCGTAAGGATGTCGGTCTTTAATAGTATCTCGTCGGTGGCTAAACTGATAATAAGCAGAAACTTCTACAAAGTTACATTTATACGTCCGATCGATTTATGCTGAAGTACCGACTATTAAAAACTGTCCTCGCTTATGGAAATTCACGTATCTGTTAAAATTTGATCCATTAAGAGTAAAAGAACTAATAATACGGTACTAATTTTACGATTTATTAGTTTCGTAGATTTGTATATATGTTTAAAACTTAATATAATCGATTTTTATTAAAAATTGTGATTTAATGTTATCATCCGAGTTTAATTATCAATAGAGATGATAGCTATGCAGAGAAAAAAATTTTAATTTTTTGGCAATATGTAAAATATTATTGCATTAAAAGTATGCATACTTATGTATACAATATTTATACAGGGTGTCTATTAAGTAGGATCGGAGCCGCATTAAGGATGTAGATCAAGGGTCAAGGGGAACAAAAAAATCTTATACCATTTTGTAATTTTCGCAATAGTTAACAAGATATTAATTACTAAAAATGGTTACGAATATTGGTCACCTATAATTTTTTTCTCAAATACTATCAATTTTACAAAAAAAATTATAAGAGAAAAATTGTTTATTTTCTTCTCATAAAACTCTAAAAATTTTTTCAGAATTTTTTATCAACTTTTTTGCACTACATTTTCTTATTTCTATTATAATGAGAAAATGCGGTATTAAAAAATACTGAAAAAATTCTCCCCTTGACTCATTCTACGCCCTCAATGCGGCTCTGACTTTAATTAACAGACATCCTGTATAATAAAAAATCGAATTTAATAATGTTTAATTAATGTTAAGAGACTCCTTAATATTTAACAAATTAAAAACAAGAATATAAGAGGAAATTGGAGTCAGCGTGGACTTGGTGCGCAAATATAACAGTAGATATGTTTAAAAGTCCATGTTTTGTACAAAATGATTGAATATAACAGCCCAGCAAACAAAAATGGATTAAAATGGATTGAAATTTTTTTCTATTCGAATGCGTATTTTAAATAGCAAATACTTTTTTTGGATTTAATTGGATTCAATTGGATGCAATTACAATAGATTGAAAAACTGCATTTTCTATTCAAAATTTTGAATTAAATTGTATTCACAATATACAGAAAAAGCTAATATGACTTTTAGATTAAAAGATATACCATAGAGATATGATCCATGCAATTCCTATAAATGAATAAAAATGCATTCAGGATTGAAAAACATTCATTTTAAAAACATTCGTGAATGAATATTTCTGAAAATCTGAATCCATTTCAATTATTTCAATTCATTCTCGTTTGCTGGGAGGGCAATAAGAGTCAAGCACGGTAATTTTGTGCAAACCAAACGGTTAACAAAACAATTTTATTAATAATGAATTACGCTTACATGTCAT
>NW_017304362.1:0-340 GCF_001594115.1 Trachymyrmex septentrionalis | reverse complement strand
GTAATGTAATCGAATAAATATACTATCAGAATTTTTATCTTCAATGATCTTGATCTTGACATATGTCATCATAAAAAAGTAACAACAAAAAGCAACGGCAAAATTGTAACATAAAAAGAATAGTAAATTAAGGAGTACCGGATATCAGATATTCGTCAAATTCTTCTTGGATATCCAATTATCCGATCAGATTTTCCGACTATCCTGGATATCTGGAAAAAGGATTCCAGAGAAAAAAAAATGGCATGGTCCTTTAACCAAAGATGCTTTAACAAAAAGTTTTTTAAGGAGGTCTTTACGTTAATCTGAGAGTCAATTTTGAAGACATTCTTTGAGAATT
>NW_017304361.1:0-1050 GCF_001594115.1 Trachymyrmex septentrionalis | reverse complement strand
AACGAGAATGGATTAAAATAGATTGAAATTTTTTTCTATCCGAATGTATATTTTAAATAGCAAATATTTTTTTTTTTATTTAATTGGATTCAAATAGATTCAATTGGATGCAATTGGATTGAAAAACTGCATTTCCTAGCTATTCAAAATTTTCAATTGAACAGTATTCACAATGCACAGAAAAAGCTAATATTATTTTTAGATTGAAAGGTATAGAGATTATGCTTCAGGCAATTCCTATAAATAAATAAAAATGCATTCAGGATTGAAAAGCATTCATTTTTACATTCGTGAATCAATATTTCTGAAAATCTGAATTCATTTCAATTCATTTCGATCCACTCTCGTTTGCTGGGTATCCTTTCCTCCCTTGACAGTCAGTAAATGATCGTTAAAGGCACTTAAAGTGAGTCTATATTCGGGCAGAAACACACGGTCTGACAGCTGTTGAAACAAGTAAAAAATATGCTTTTGTATCTAAAATTCCAAGATAACTTTACTTTTTGTCGATAATTACGACTTTGATAAGTATGAGACAATCACATGTTCACAATTAAGCAAATAATAACGAAATGGCATGCAACATAAATTTTATCGTCATTGTTCCACGACCATAACTCACAGCAATATATTTCTTTAGGATATCCTAATTTGATCAGATTAATCCTATTCTGATTCAAAACATTAAATTATCCATATGATTACCTCAGAACATTTGTAATTATTATTGTATTGTTACGTCCAAGCTCCGCGCGCATGCGGATCTAAGGGGGTGAACGCAACAAGGAACCGAATTGTTAAACTGATTTGGTCGTGTCCGGGCTTCGGATCGCAAGGGAGCCGTCGGGAAGGACCGACGCAAATCGGGAGGCGCTTCGCTTCGTCCTGAGGCTCCTAACGAGCCGGGGGTACTTCAATGAACGGAGGACGAAGTGGGAACCTCTGCTCGTGCTCCGCTAAACGGACACACGAGTCGAACGTACTTCAAAAAAAGGACCTAAATTGGGTCAGTGTGCCGAGAGGGACGCACTTTAACGCCAGCTGCGCCAG
>NW_017304360.1:0-482 GCF_001594115.1 Trachymyrmex septentrionalis | reverse complement strand
CGAAACGTTGTACTTTATGCATAATTAATCATTCTAGTAATCGTATGTGAATATTCATAAAATACAACATTTCGTATTATATATCTAGCATTTTTTGCGATTATTATATATTTTAAAAAGAAATGTGAAGAAGAGCAGTACGCGACACGGCTACTTGTCTATACGAACGGTATCACACGAGGCATAAAAAATCAATGCTAATATTCTCATATGAATATTCTCATGCAAATAAGGCAATTCACAATTATTTCACAATTAATATAGTTTAATATCTGTTCTGAATTTTTATTTCGCAGTGATAACGAATTGCAGACGTGTGTGTTTGATGTTCGTTGCTAAAAGTTGACCGATTGCGTAGTAATTGCATAGTAATATAGGTAATAGCTATATATTACATTTTTCAGATTATCTTTCCTCTCACGGGTACACCTTGTTGTGGTGGGAGGGTTCAGTACTCAGAGGATATTTTCACGAATAGAACG
>NW_017304359.1:450-658 GCF_001594115.1 Trachymyrmex septentrionalis | reverse complement strand
TATTTATTATTTACAAAAAACTTAAATTTATGTTTTTCTTACATAATTAAGATTAAATACTACGCGAATAAGCGGAAAACTCTCGAGCTTAAAATATAAGTGACAGAAAGAAAAAGAAGAAGAAGACCGTTATTATCTTCTGAAGCCATATGGAAGGGAATAACGATTATTAATAAATTTACGTTTTACCAATACCGGTGCGCACGTC
>NW_017304359.1:0-350 GCF_001594115.1 Trachymyrmex septentrionalis | reverse complement strand
TTCGTTTCGCGTTACGATTTCGTGAAACGCCGTGCGACGGATTGCGCTAAAACGCAAATTTATCGCTACCCCGCCCGTTTCTTCTTCTTCTTCTTCATCGCATCTTTCTCTCTCATTATCTATTAATTATTAATACTATTAAAGTTCATAATACTATTAAAATTTATAATACACGAGTTCTTATAATTTAACGTTATTCCCTTAACTCTACAGATCTCGTGTCGGCGACTTTCCGGTGTACGAATGACGTACGCGTAGAATTTCGGGCCTCCGGACACGAACGACTCGTGATAAAACTGCCCTGGCCGTAGCTCTCGAGCTCGTCCGTCATATCGCCCAGAAAATTCCCC
>NW_017304358.1:0-1858 GCF_001594115.1 Trachymyrmex septentrionalis | reverse complement strand
ACTGCAAGATTGCAAAGGTGTATATAATTATCTAAAGTAAATGTGAAGAACGATAATAATAGTGATGCGTGATTTACTAATAAAAACTGCCAGGAATGCATCTTATTAGTACACATTATATCTATTTTCGATACTACGGTACATTTTCTTTTCCAGAAAATTTCCAGTCATATTTAGATAATTTTTCGGTCATATGCATGTAACTTCTATGTAAAATTACATGCATTTTTTTCAGTGAACAAACGTCCGGGACCTATTATAAAAATGAATTTTATAGATATTGTAAACATTATAGATGTGTGTAAAAACACGCAATTTACTTTGTTACGAAGCTCCGTATGATTTTTTTTCATCGAGTTATTCAACGTTGAAGCAAAAATGGTCCTTTTGCTTAAAAAAGCAAATTAAAGGTAAAGATTCGCTCTTTCAAATGTTGTAAATCGCATTTGTATATTAATAATTTTTATTCCACTCCGTGGAGCTTCGCAAATTTCAAAAAATTTTGAGGTCTGATATATCTTCATTTATGTTTGTGTAACTTCATAAAATCTCCATGAAACCGTTTTTTAAGCGATCCGGAAAGTAGAGGTTTCCACCTGTAAAATGCTTTTTTAAATATTCCTATACGATAATTTTTGACGAAGTTATTGTATCTTGGAGTTTGCCTATTTTTGCAGAGTGAACAGGTGTTGCGTTAATTTTGTTGCCCAGTGTATTTTAAAGTCAAGTTGTACAATTAATTCAGTGGTATATTTTAATATTCACTTTCTTTGTTTTATTAAATGATCTCTCACCAGTAACAATAATGTTAGTAATAGTACTGTCTTAATAACAATAGGAATTTAGTATATTATATGATTGATGTGGATATAATTATTATTTGTTTAAATTCAAATTATTAAGTAATCAAATTTGAACAAATTTAAATTTTATACAAATAATTTAATAATTTTTCGATAGTTGTGCTTTAAAAAAAATATGGTTCCGAATGTATATAAATATTAATTTTCTAATTGTTATTTTAAAATCATTTTTAAGTATTGGATATCCCGCCATTGCATAATATTTTTAATTAATAATTTATGTGTATACATATACATTTTTCTATAATAAAATACAAGCAGACATTATGAAGTTATATTTAACGAATATTGATTTTACGAATACTGATTTTTGTTACATAATTTTTTTTTTTTTTCTTGATAGTCTTTTAACAATGTTATCATGAGATTACATAAGTTGAATTAAAAATGTGTGGGTACAAAAAATTCGAAGATAAGTCGAATGTACTCTCATATTAGTGGGATGTTAATAATTGTAATTTTTGAAAAATAAAGAATTGTTAAATTTTATATAATAAATTTTTTAGTATAAAATGTTCTTTAAAATCCCGTTCTTATTGGGTTCATTTCGAACAGTTGGTACCCGAGAAACTTTTGTACTCATACAAAAAATTACAATAATGCATGTATTTTGTTATTATTAAATATATTCCTTCGTAACCACTATTCCATAAGAAAATCATTTTATTCGTTTATTTTTATAATAATAAAAGAGTTTTTTAGTGATGTATGGCAGAACTTATTTTCTCGCGAATTTTAATAATCGTAATTTTACATCCAATTTGTCAGAGGGCAGTAGTGCGCGACAGTATTTTGCGGTTGCAGGTTTTGGGCCGTCATGTCCTTTCAGGTTTCTCTCTGGTGTAATATATTCCTATGTGCATTGACTTATGCATTCCCATATGTTAGATTTTTCTGTTTCTATCGCTATTGCTATCGCTATCGCATTGTGTTTAGATCTTAAGACATACATAAATCATAAGATAGTACTTGTGCGTTATTAAAGACATAATGCT
>NW_017304357.1:0-1237 GCF_001594115.1 Trachymyrmex septentrionalis | reverse complement strand
CCCACCACAGCGTAATTCCCGGAACTTATGGGTCCCCCCTCGTATACGAGTATGTATGTTTAAATTTTTATTTCATTTTCAAGTAGAATGAAACAGACAAATTCTCTGCTTTTGATTACAAATTCTTTCCTTTAAAATATATATTCCTTACTTTACAAATTCTCTACCTTAAAGACATAAATTATCTGCTTTCAAAACAAAAATAATATAAGAAAAAGCATAGTTAGAATATGATAAAATAAAAAAAAATAAAATAGATAATTTCAACAAATTATTCAAATATTACAGAATAAACACGATCACGCATTCATAATATTGAAAGATGTTTTGCACTTAAACAGGGGAAGAGCGGGTCCCTTAAAAAGAAGTGATTTCTAAAGTCATCTGTATTACCAAAACACATATAATTTTTCTATAACAATTATTTTTTTCTCTCTTATTTCTTTGAAAATCCTTCTCCAGGATTAAAGAATACGTATTAGTACGTATCTGCGAAGTCTTAATACTAATAACAACAAAAAGTTTCGAAACTGAGATCTTTTTATCATTTTTTGGTCTAATATAATGCTCCAGTTGTGACGTCGTAACAACATTTGCTTCATATAAAAGCTGTGCAACTTGTATTTATGAAATAGTAGTCCATAAATCAAATAGTAGTTTGCACGAAGAAGCAATATGGATTTCTTAAAATTGATTCTGAAAAATATGATTCTGAAAAAAAATGATTCTGAATCTCGGATGATGATTCTGAACGCAGCAAGTAGATTGCGCGCCAATCGAAATATTGCTCACTTCAGTAAACATTCAATTCACTCGCATGCACAGTGATTCTCTGTATTGAGAAGTATTTTAATAAAATTTACCAGCATGGAAAACGATAGACATATTTATTATATGAAATCGCATATGCTAATAGAGTGAAAAATGCAATTTTTGATATTGAGCAAGATGAAACGTATTTGTCGCTTTCAAAACAACATATGACTCATGGACTAAAAATTTGTGGTTAAATTTTATACAAAATAAAACTTGTTGAAAAAGGAAAATTCAATGTTTTCTGAAAAAGCAAAGATTATTAGAAAGATAATTGCAGAATTTGTGGCAGAAATGATTCGTGAACATTTAAAAGAAGAATTATTTTTGATAGAAGAATTGTTTTTACTTCAATCATTTTTGGCGCGCGTTTCTGAAAACTACATACGTAGTATATAAATTTACACGAAAATCATATAAGCAT
>NW_017304356.1:1121-2482 GCF_001594115.1 Trachymyrmex septentrionalis | reverse complement strand
ACTTGAGGACACCCTGATGAAATGCCGGGTAGGCGGTTCCGGGGTGCCCCCAACTAGTCTTGCTGTGGTGTTGGTTAAGGAGGAGTTTTTTAGCGAGGTAAGCGATAGGGAGGACGCGGATCCATTGAATCTTGCACATCCAGGAAACCGGCCCCTGAGCGTCATGTCGTCATCTGACTAGGTTCTCCCTTTGGAAACATTTCAGATAACGGGCTTTATGAAGATTTTTCTCTTCCTTTCACAAAAAAAAAATATTGTTTTCCAATATTAGGCCAATATTGGAAAATGAATGTATAGCCAACATTGACCACACATTGGGGCCCTCAATATTGGCCGCATATTGTATAATACAATTCCAGCTTTCTGTAAACAAATCTTTTATGATAATTTTGTACTAAAAATCTTATTTTCCTGGATTACAACCGGTCGAATATCCGATAGGGTACTTTTCTGGCCGGATTTTTTTATATTTGATAGGAATTCTCCAAATTTCATAAAAAAGGGAGAGCAAGGAAAATAACAAAAATAATTGTTTGATTGCGGAACATGGCTGTTTGAAATAAAGTTTCGACTTTGCTTAGTAATAAATGTTTAATAATTATTATTTAATTTTTTTATGATGAATAATATACATAATTAAAAGATTAGCGATACAATGTTATATTACGCTATTAACATAAGCTAATTTTACATATCAGAAAATTTATTGTCCATATTTATAATTTACTTTATATTCATTGTCACATCATTATTTACTGATTGTTCCTCTACAGCATTAAATATTACAATATTGCAATATTGTAGCAGTATTATTTTAAAAGGTTGCAATATTATAAAACATTGCTGCAGTATCCGCTAGCAATATGTCCGCAGAAATAAATTACTGTGTACATATTCTTATAACATTATGCAATATTTCAATAATTATTTTAGTTTTATTAATTGCTAACATAATTATTGCTTATCATATTCCACAATACATACGATAAAGTTATATATAAAAAAATAGGGATCCTAGAAAGCATAAAGCAGTTTGGGACTCTTCAGGAGATTCGCCAATTCTACTTGCGTATTTCTTATGGGACTGCTGAACCGTTTTTTTTTTACGAGAAGCGTATCCTTTTCGAGGCGGTATGGCGTACTTATTTACGGAATTATAATGTTTGCCACAATTTATTGCCATATTTTTTACAAAATATTAATATTATAACATTTTGCAATATTTTCAATAAAACATTAAAATTTCGATATTGCTGCAATTTTTGTAATATAGCGCATAATTGAAATATTACTGTAATATTAGTGTAATATTTCGAGCTGTAGGTCACTTATACATGTATTTTTATACATCATTCTTACTT
>NW_017304356.1:0-579 GCF_001594115.1 Trachymyrmex septentrionalis | reverse complement strand
GAGAGAGAGATTTTTATGATTTATATATATTTTTGTGATTAATATTATTTAGTTATTTAAAGATCTGCTCACTATATGTAATAATTAATTCTTAATTTAAAAAATAAATATAAAATATGTAGTATTTTTTTGACGAATTTTATTTAAATTAAATTTAGTAAATGTTACTAAGCATTATTCCATATTTGATCTTTTTAATTTTATATTTCTTTTTACAATTATTTTATTTAATTATTTGTTATTTATTATATGCTAATGTACAGGTTATCTAATAATAATTTTTTTTTGGGGTAAATAGAGTGGATTAAACTGAATAAAAATTTTTCTACTATTTTACTATTTCTTTAATAATATTTACTACTTCTTTAATAATATTAATGAGAAATTAATTGATAACGATTTGCAAATCAGTATGTATCTGCATGATTTAGCGGCAATTATAGGTGAGGAAAAGATAGCCCATATCAGACTGCGAATTGGCAATTATGAATATAACTGTTACTCATTTTTATTTCAGCCAATCACATATAATATAAGAAATCTATTATTTTTGCATTAAATTGAAGGCTTTATTTAGCA
>NW_017304355.1:0-1476 GCF_001594115.1 Trachymyrmex septentrionalis | reverse complement strand
TAAAAGAACAAGTCACCATAAAAATAACTTGAATTTTTTTATTTTTATAATTGCTTGGAGTAAAATTTATAATGTATATGTACATATATATATACATATATATATATATAATTTTTATACTAAAGTATTATTAATAATCTACAAATTTATATCATACTTTTTATAGTACGTAATAATACTGTTTTTTTATTTGTTTTGTAAATTGCATGATAAAATGTGACCAATTATTCGCAAGTAATTTCTCGTCTTTAAACTTCAAACTGTTCTAATCTAAATCTTTTTAAGTTTCAATTTCTAACAATTTCTAGACATTTGTTTTTGCAATATTTATATTGTAATATGTAATATTGTTTGTAATTGCAATATTAATTTTAAAATGACGAATGTATGTATCATTACTTCATGATCTTCAACGACTATAAATAACATGTTGGCTGGTAATATTCATCGCTGAATGACGTATCTTTCGAGTGATCTTATCTCTTTTAAAATAGAGCAGCTCGGTAAAAAAATTTCTGTACATAATTATACATAAAACGGTTATACACGACTAATTTATATACAGTTTATTTAGAACGGTCATAAATTGTGTACAACCGTTTATGCATAATTATGTACAAAAATTTTTTTATACATGGGGCTGCCATGTTTTAAAAGAGATAAGATCACTCAAAAGACACGTTATTCCGTGATGAATATTGTACCAGCAAACATGTTAATTGTGAACATTGAAGGTCATACCTATATTGAGAAAATGGCCAAATATTCATTTGTCATATTTTTAAAATTAATATTACAAATACAAGCAACATTGCATATTATAACATAAATATTACAAAAACAAATGTTTCGATTTTGCTACAAAAATTGAAGCTTAAAAATTTTGAAATAAGAACAGGCCTCCAAACTTTAAAGACAGGAAATTATTTGTAAATAATTGACCACACAACATTTTACCTGCAATTATACATTTACAAAAAGAACAACACAATTATGCATCATAAAGTATAATAATATCAATTTGTAGATTATTAATAATTATAATTTTTAAGTACAATAAAAAATTAAATGTTAAAACAATATATATTACAAATTTTGCTCTGAATGCTTCAAGTGATTACAGAAATGAAAAAATTAAATTAGTTTTATTGTTATCTGACTCGTTATTTTATATTTTGAACGCGTTTCAGATTCTGCAAGAGTCATTCTGCATGAAATTCTAGAACAATAACTTTGTTCAACATTCAAATACTTTTTGAAATATTATAATATATATTCCGAAGATTTATATATGTATACGGAATTAAATGTTAACACATTTAATTTTATAATAAATAATACATAATTATGTAAATTTTTACATAATTTTGTATAGTAATGTTTTCATATATGAAATGTAATTACATATGAAAAAAGAAATTTTTTCACTGGGAGACTATAAATAGACAAAAATCTAGTTAAGTAAAAAATTGTAAT
>NW_017304354.1:0-254 GCF_001594115.1 Trachymyrmex septentrionalis | reverse complement strand
ATTACTGACTCGTAAAGGTGTTTTTCCGTACGAGTACGTTGACTGTGCCGAAAAATTGCAGGACACGTGCTTACCACCGCGCCAATCTTTTTACAGTTCGTTAACGGGCGATACCGTATCCGAGAGCGATTACGCTCACGCGGCGAACGTATGACAGCGATTCTCCATCCGAACGCTCGGCGAGTACCATGATCTGTACTTGAAAACCGATGTCATGTTATTAGCCGACATTTTCGAAAATTTTCGCGAAAGTT
>NW_017304353.1:0-409 GCF_001594115.1 Trachymyrmex septentrionalis | reverse complement strand
AAAACTTAAAAAAGTCTTAAATTGGTCTTGTATTCATATAGAAAAAAGTCGGAGTCAGATCAAGAAGAAAATTGTACCTCTTGACATCAAATCAATAGTAGACATACCAATACGGAAATTCATTTAATAATTAATAATGAAGATTTGTACGTCATCATATTAAGTTGTTGCGAACCGTTGTATAAATGCTAAAAATTATCTTTACACGCCTTTTTTCAAAGAAATGCGATATTTATATTTAAAATGTATGTCACCATATTAAATATTGGGAACCGTTGTGTGATTATTAAATTTTTCTTCACACGCCTTTTTTTCTAAAAGATGCGATATTTTCTTTTTAAATGTTTTGCGAAAATGTTTTACGTTTTTAGATTAGGATTACTATCGATTGATTTCGGTTTAATATAAT
>NW_017304352.1:819903-834671 GCF_001594115.1 Trachymyrmex septentrionalis | reverse complement strand
CGCTCCCCTCAGAGGACCCGAGTTAGAATCCGCCTAGTATTCCTACTAATAAATAAAGGCCAAAATAAGAGTCGCAACATTTTTTTAAAATTACACGAAGAATATATAATATTACAATTAACAAGAGGTAAAATTATATAAAGCAAAAATAAAGTAAAAATAAAAAAAAAATAAGTTATAAGTTATAATAAGTTATTATAAGTTATAATAAAAAGTTATAAGTTTCGGCTTGAGCCCTCTTCAGACATTAACATAACGAAAAAATTGTAGTACAAAATTAATTATCGCAAATGATCGCATATTCATTACATTCACAGTTTGGGTGAGTCTTGATGTAGAGTTCGACATTATTCCGTACGATTGAACAGTCAAATGTATTAAAAATATTTTAGCAAAGCTCTAGTTGATAAAAAAGATAAAAAAACTTCTTACAAAAAAATATACACGCAAATAAATTAACAACTGGAAATGTAATAAAAAATAAAAACACCAAAAATCATGTGTAAAATATTCAAACAAGCGTGTCCATAAAAGAATAAAAAACTTTTAGAATATACGAGTATACAGAAAAAAGGAACGTAGATGTGTAAGACGGACATTATGTGTCGATTATTATGTACGTTCGCTAGTGCGGATCATCACAGACTGAGAGAAAAGACGGACTGTTAGTACCAAAAAGTCAAACTTTATTTATGATAGGAATATAAGTCTTGTGAAGACCTTCAGTGTCAGTTTGTAAATTAAGACTATTTTTCTGCTTCTTGATATATAACGTTCTGTACTTAGTGTCACTAATATAATTTTTTGTTTTCCATCTGGTGAGCATGGACCTTAAAGCCGTCGTAAGTTTTTTAGTAGGATCTTTTTTAATCAGAACATATGTGTCTACGTCACTCAATAAAGTGGTTTTGTTCAAGTATGCGTCTTTGTCCAAAGCGACTGTAACGTTGCCATTATCAGCGTATGTAAAAATAATTTTAATTTCCGAGATGCTCAATATCAAGATCATTTGCGATAATTGATTTTGTACGATTTTTTCGTTATGTTAATGTCTGAAGAGGGCTCAATCCGGTAGCCAAAACTTGTAACTTTTTATTATTTTTTTTTATTTTTAATTTTATTTTTGCTTTATGTAATTTTACCTCTTATTAATTGTAATATATTCTTCGTGTAATTTTAAAGAAATGTGTCGACTCTTACTTTGCCCTTTATTTATTATTATTTATTTTGTATAGGAAGAGTCCTTCGCAATTGGAGTGACGTTTTGTACACGTTGGTGGGGAGTATACGAGTGGCAACGAAAGATCTTTTGTCTGACGAGAGATCAACGCCGCGTTCAAGAATTGCGTTCTGACCTGCAGTGGTCAACGTGGATTACATCGAGCCGCGGTGGTTTTTAGAAAATGTAGTGTTCGAGCGAGTACGAGATGCTGTAGAAAGACACGATAAAGTAAAAGTGAACACCGCGTTCAACGGCGAGTCGCGACAAAGGATAAACGTGCTAATAAGAGCATAAACAATGAGATATATCGATGCACCGATATATGCAAGTGGCGATACGATCGGCACGTCATCGAGCCTACCTCCCCCCCCCTCCCATAATTGGAAATTTCTGATTATTACTTACAACGGGCGCAATACTGCATCTATAATTGCCCACAGTAGGTCAATCCGTACAAGCATAGTACTGGTTACACTTCAATTTTAGTATTGCATCCGTATAGAAATACCAGCACTGGCATACAAGTGTTGGCTTAGTATTGGCGTAATTCTGGCCTAATACAAATTGATTTTATAATGGCAAACCCGCTCTGCTGAGCGTGGGCAGAATACTAGCATCATATGGGTTGTGTTCAAAATGCTAACTGTGGCCAACTCGTATCTCTCACAGTTCTACCGAGCGTGGGTAGAATATTGGTACTATACGGGCTTTTTTGTTGACGCAGTGGAAATCCTTTATGGATACCCCGCTCGTGGTACAGAACAGGTGATGTGAAATTCCCCCCGACCTAGATGATCAGGGTATACTAAAACCACTGCGAGCGACCAGTCTCTGGCGGAACCATGAGAGTGGGCCGGGTTTCGTTGCTGCAGTACTACCGGCCCACTCCCACCGCCTAGATCACGTTGATTTCGTGTCCTCCCTTCCTTTTAATTAATTATGGCGGAGGGGGACGCCACCTCTTCTCCGCCACTGAACATCTCGGCGCGACCGCATCTGAGCCACCGGATTCTTCTACTAACGTTCCATCGCCTCGCCATGAATCCGGCGATGAGAGGGATGGACTTAGGCTCGAAGTCCCCCCAGTGTGAACTCCGCACCTCCCCCCCCCTCCCACCCTTCCGTTCTTCCGACGCGGAGGCTGCACGCTGAAGACGTCTCCAGACCGAGGTACTCTGCTCGTTCGCGTGTTTTCTCCTCTGCGCGTACGTTTATTTCTCTCTTTAAGAGACATTACCTCTCTGCAAAATTTGAGGAAAGCCTGCCAGCCCTTTTTGTTTTTCGTCACGCTTCATCGCTAGGAACGACAGATCACTCCCAATGGTGGCGGTTAAGATCCTTCTCTGTCCGCCCAGGCCGGACACTGGTCTAGCAGATGATACGAGGTATCCGAAGCCGAGTCGCAGTGCCAGCACTCCTCGCGTCCAATACGGCACAGATACCGGCCAAAGCAGCCGTGGCCGGTAAGGATCTGCGTCGCATGAAACGACAGGCCTCCTCTCGTCTCCAACCATTTCCAGATTAGCAGGGATAATATTCCTCCCGAGTGGCGCGGAGCGGATAGCCATACCTTCCATTCCTCATGTAACTTTAACCGCGCTCTGTGCCTCACCTTTGCAGTCAGTTCCAAGGGGAGAATCCCCGCCAGCGCCGTTGGCGCGGCAAACGAGACTGTCCGATATGCTTTTATTATGGGCACAGCCAGTCTTCGTTGTGATTTGTGGAGAGTCCTCTGGATCTCCTTGCTGGATCCCGTCTTGTCTGCCCACACCGGAACAGCGTAAAGAGCCACCGAGCTAACGTTGGCGCCGCACTTTTCCCCCTGGGCCTGCCACGTAGTCTGCTCAGGTTCATAGCTGTCCTTTCCATTTTTGTCTCGTCGGCGAAGACTCTCCATCTGTCTATCTTGGAGACTATCGGGGGAGTGACCCACGTTATGTCTACCATGGAGTGCCCCCGCGTTCTGACGCACGTGCTGGAGACTCCGGTGTTCAGGCAGCAGAGTCCCAGGGACATCGCCCATCCTTCCAGATACCTGCCCCTGAAATTCGTGACAGGGGACCCTCAGAGGGGTCAGACTTTGCGTTGAAGTCGCCAGCGAAAATAACCGGCATCAGCGCAAGGAATGCAGCTGGCCGAGGGCAGAACAGAGTACTCTATGTCCTAAAGTTATCCCGTCGATGCAGCGATCTGATGCAGAAAGTCGGTCGGTCGCTGTCGAGAACACTCGACGGTGAGCACGCTGTACCATCTTTTCTCGTTACTGGAACAGCTGGTCAGAATCGTGATCAGGAGCGGGACGAAATAGAAATTGTTAATGTATATTTCACGTTTATATAATAATTATTGCTCTCGCTCGTATTGGTCCGGAAGCGCTCGGCGGTTTTCGCTGATTCGCAATACGAGCGGAAAAGATGTTGGTCAGCGGTACTCGGATCTTGGCGATCTACAGTGGAACGGCTGTCACCGCTATTTTCTGTGAGAATCCGCATTCCCGTGTGGTTTTGATCAGATCTCTGACTTAGTAGTTCGCTTCCCTTTACGGGTAGATCCAACTTGTCCCACTTGTGCATGATACTCTTGCATTTTCTTGCTCGAGTATCTTGTGCAAGCGTGCCAGGATTTTTCCAATATCATCACATCCGATGTGTCGTTTCCCTTGGCGATGGATTTCGCTTGATATCTGGATAGTATTTATTTTTATTCCTTATTTGATCCTCTTTTTCTTGGGCCCTGTCGATATGGACATATCAGCCCGAGATATGGCAGCATTGAGAATTTATTTTTCTTAAACGATACTTCTATCACTGCTATACTTATGCTAACTCGCGATTGCTGGCACATCGCGCCCTTATGTGTGGCCAAAGACCATTGTAATGGCAATACATACATCGTTACAACTTTTACAAAAATATTTAATAAGTATTATTAAATAATAATAGTTTAATCATTTTTATTAAATATTTGTAAAAGTACCATTATTTTTGTACCATTATTTTTGGTTATATTAAATCAACATTTGATTAGCATTATTCCATCATACATTTAGTTATTACCGACTCCGAGGGGTCAATTACTACTTAAAAAATGTGCAGTAATTGCTAATTATGATGTGACGATTTTATCATCATAAGTATTTACCTTCGCAGAATTTGTTGGTGCGAGACAAGACACATACACGCACATACACACTTGACGCACATATACATATCTAGAAATGGCTATACACGAACCGTCGGTCGCGAAAGCGAAGCTTGAATTTATAAATTTCATATGATTGTCTCGAGTTTTTTTGTCGCATTATCAAAGCAGCATATTAGTCGCATATTCAAAGCAGAATGTAATCAAAATGATCTGTATCTTAATTAATTTGTAATTGGTTGTTCATTATTTAAACGATTGTTTAACGATGTAACAGAAGATTTGAATTATAAGCGTAGCAGTAATATGATAAATATATAAGGTGTAGTGAAAAGAAATCTATTATTTTTGCATTAAATTGAAGGCTTTATTTAGCATAGTTAGAATGATCCGATTTAGGTTAAATATGCACCGTTTTGTTCGATAACTTGTTGCCATTTTGAAGGTAATTTCATTATGCCTCTCTCATAGAAACCCTCGTCCCTATTGGCAAAAAACTGGGACAGTCGATTTTCACAAGCTTCTCTTGAGGCGAATTTTTCACCAGCAAAATCATTTGCCATAGACAGGAACAGGTGGTAATCACTTGGTGCCAGGTCCGGACTATAAGGTGGATGCATAAGAACCTCCCAACCAAGCTCCCGGAGCTTCTGGCGAGTCACTATCGATGTGTGTGGCCTGGCGTTGTCTTGATGGAACACAATTCCTCTCCTATTGATCAAAGCTGGCCGCTTCTGGGCGATTGCTTCTTTCAGACGGTCCAATTGTTGACAGTACAGGTCCGAATTAAGAGTTTGGCCGTGGGAGAGCAGCTCATAGTAGATGATTCCCTGCCAATCCCACCAAACACACAGCAAAACCTTCCTGATCGTCAATCCTGGCTTGGCCACCGTTTGCGCCGGCTCATCGCGATTCGACCACGACCGTTTTCGCTTGTCGTAAGTAACCCACTTTTCATCACCAGTAACCATTTGCTTCAGAAATGGATCGATTTTGTTGCGATTCAGCCGCGATTCGCAGATGGAAATTCGGTCCATGAGGTTTTTTTGCGTTAACTCGTGTGGCACCCATACATCGAGCTTCTTTTTGTATCCAGCCTTATTTAAATGGTTCCAAACGGTTTTTTGTGCAATGTTTAGCTCCTGGGCAATCGAAACAGTGCTTACATGACGGTCGGACTCGACGATTTCCATTATTTTATCGACATTTTCGACAATTGGCCTTCCAGAGCGTGGTGCATCTTTGACATCAAAATTACCGGAACGGAATCGACGAAACCAAAATTGCGCGATATTGACTGTTACAGTATCAGGACCATAAACACTATTCACATTTTCAGCCGCCTGGCTTGCGTTTTCGCCTTTATCGAAGAAAAACTGTAAAATATGGCGTATTTTCTCTTTGTTGGTGTCCATCTTTGACACGCGCTCAAACAATACTGACTCAAGCAATCACAAAACTGTCTGAGAAGTTTTTTTAGTACGAAACCTTATCTTTCTAACGCCATTTGGCGTAACCCAATCGCACTTATACAACGCGAGATACAGATTACTAAAGCCATCTATTGGAAAAATAATAGATTTCTTTTTACTACACCTTATATAATCATATCCCATATATACGTAATTACATACTATCATATGTATATAATGTCCAAGATATGTACACATGTATAAAACTTTGTTACAGAATATGTAGTGTAATTCCCAACATCTGAATGATAAAAATAACTTAATAAATAGTTGAGAAACAATTTTTTATTAAGTAATATATAATTGTATATTACATAGGCATGCATAAACACACATGCATGCACGTACGCACACATTCACGAGATCAGCTACCACCTCTATATTGTTGGTTCTGGATTACGCTAAGAGTAGGGAATTACATTACATATTCTATAACAAAGTATGTAAATAGTACACATAGTATAAATAGTATACATAGTATATAAATAGTATGTAATTATATGTGGGATATAATTATGCCAAGTATATGTAATCACATTTCGATGCGTTATTCCTAAGAAACTTTTAATTAAGAAAGCGAAGTCGCTGCGCGTCGCTGTCTTCCGCGCACGCGCTGACGGCGGCCATCAATGTTTTTCCTGTTGCTATTCCCAACAGTCATACCACAGTTATTCCCGTTAATTTTTTCCAAATTTGACAGTTTCAACATCACCAAAATGAGTAAATCTTCGCACAATTCAAGGAAGAGAAGGAGATCATCATCCAGTGACCGTCTCGCAGCTCTAGAGGAGAAAATGACACGCCTGATTGAGGCGCTGTCACGTGGAGAGGTTAGTACGTCTCGTTCCTCCTCGTTCAACATGTCGACACCCCTTCTCACGAGCACGAGTTACAAGCACGGTGCATTAAATCGACGCTCGACAGTAAGGCGATGGAAGTATCTTCCATCCGGGGCCGATCCAATTTGGACGCGGATTCCTGACAACGCTTGCGCGACAGGAAGGGCCAGAAGATCCGCATACTATAGGTGTGTACGCACTCACTGGATCTGGAAATGCAGGCGGGAAGTCAACACAGCTTTTCCGACTAATCGGAATTCTCTATCATATGAACAGTGAAAAGCGGATATTCGCTGCGTCTCTATTAGTCGAGTCAGGGACAATTCTCGATCTCCCCGTGGTTAGACGATAAGAATGCGAATGCTTTGACAAGACAAATTTTCGGCTCCGATTTTATAAATGTCAAAGTGCAGCCTTGAAACGACCAAGTTACGACCAAGTGGCATAACCTCTCTTGCAAGGGTCTCGATTCCGAGTCAAAGGAGACCCTTATGAGAAAATACTCTCTACCGGATATATTGTCCTTTCTAAAGGCCCTCAAGTTAAACTAGAAAGGTAAGGTTATTTCAGATTTTTTAAAAATTCCTAACTGAGCTTTCGCTGAATCCTGAGGCCCGAGCGGCTCAAAGCTCAACGACGGGGCGACATTCTTAGCTGACCTGTTTTACCGACTGCCCCTGTCGAGAAGAACGCAGATCAAACCAGCGCTCAATCTTTTAACAAAGAGTACGGCGGATGCTATCCCAGCGGATAATCTTCTTTTTGATGTTTCCTTCCTTTGAAGAGGAAATGAAAACGGCTACAATTTTGGAAAAAGTTTCCAAGAATATCGTCATAAGCTCCACTGGTAATTTCCAAGAAGATGCAATCACCGATTAAGCAGATGTAGCAGTTTACTCGCGCTAAGCCGGGAAATACCCACGCTCCTGCATTCAGAACGAGGTCGGCGACAAGAAGAGCAGGGGCGCTGAGCTGCAGCCGCCGATCACCACGCCGGTACAGTTTGCGCTTAAGGATGCGATAAATATCAGTCAGGTAAATATAGGCAGAATATCGTCTTTCCTTCCTCAGTGAAGACAAATCACGTCAAAACGAGAGTTTTAGAGACCGTCAGAATATAGACTTCCCTTCACTAGCCATCTGCCATCTCAGGAGATGGAACCGCTAGTTTGCCTATCTGAATCTGAAGGAAATATTTGTTCCTTTAAGATTTTTAGGTTAAGCGATAAATGGACAATTGAACTTGTAGCAGAGTGCAAGAAATATTCCTATTCTCATTCTTCGTCATTGTAAAATCTTCTGGAGGCTGAAGATTCATTTTGAATCTGAAGTGTCTCAATAATTTAATTAGAGCTTCTTACTCTAAAATGGAGGACTGAAAGACAACCGTTCGTCTTCTTTCCTCGGAAGACTTTCTAGCTTCAATTGACCTCGAGGACGGATTTGCTAATCCCAATCCATGAGAACGAAAGTTCCTTCGGTCTAGATTTCAGGGCTGCCTCTATCAATTCGGGTTATCATCCGCTCTATACATCTTTACAAAGATTTTAAAGCCCGTGTTATCTTTGCTTAGGGATAAAGATTATCTATCGGTAGCATATTTGGATGACTTCCTCCTTATCGGAAATTCACGGAGAACGTGCTTGGAAAATGTCACCGTGACTTTAAGCCTTTTATATTAATTAGGATTTCTGATCAACAGAAGCAAATGTGTACTCAATCCGACGAAATCCGCTTTTTGGTCTTTGTTTTTAATACAGACGATCTCACATTGTCAATTCTTATATAATAATCTAGATTTATTAACTGAGTATTTACAATCGTTTAAGTCTTGCGTATTCTAACAAATTTTAACTTATTCAAGGCATATTCCTGGTTGGAAACCAATATGCGCATTTTTATTTACGAATGAGCACATTTTTGTGTACGCAATATGTGATTACAAGCACAAAATTCGTTTGTTCCTATCAGCATTACTTATATAAGGACAAATATTCTCAGTAAACGGATTGATTATTCTTTGCACGCTTCTGTTTGACGTTTTAAATAAAAACGTCCTAAAAATTATCATTAATGTATATCAGATCTTGTAAATAATGCTATTTTGTAAGGTTAAGCCTTGTTTTTGTTTTTTGACATAAAATCATCTCTGAAACGAGTCTTTTATTTAAAACTTTTTTTTGTTTAAAATTTTTATATTTTGCTAATTAAATTTATGCAATGATTCGATTCTATGTTTCGTCATTACTAAATGATGAATTGTATTACAGTTGATATGATTCTTGTATTCATTGATACGCGTTTTTTTAGACATTTGCTTGTCTGACCGATGATCTGCCGCAATTATTGCAGTCTATTCCATAGACAATATTTGAGAAAGACCATTTAGGAAGAAAATTTTTTGTACCTTAATGAATATATTTAATTTATTTACACATTTATAAGCCATATGTATATAAAAGTTATTTTTATTGGGTGTGTGAATATGACTCCACCCTATTTTGTGAAAATAAAACACATTTGCTTGTTTAGAAAATGAAATAATTATTTATTCAAAGTATGCTCCATCTGCAGCTACAACCTTCGCCCATCTTTCAGGCAATTTACGGATTCCTTGCACGAAGAAGTCCTGGTCTTTTGAGACAATCCAATTATCAAGCCAAATTTTGATAAGAAGTAAATCGCTCTCCTGTAAGATCTGACTGCATCGTCCGGAATAAGTAGTAATCTGAAGGAGCTACGAGGGTGGTCCCAGAAATACCCGACCTAACAAAGAAAACACAAAAAATTTGGGAAAAAATATCTTTATTTCTCAACATAGTCTCCTTTTAGCTCGATACACTTTCCCCAGTGATGTTCAATAGCTTCGATGGCCTGTTTATAGTAAGAACCGTTGAACTCCTCAAAATAGCCATTAACCGCAGACTCCTCTTCATTGTTGATAAATCTTCTACCATCGAGTCATTTTTTCAAGTTTGGAAAGAGAAAATAATCCGAGGGGCTAAATCTGGCGAATAGGGGGGAAGCAATTCGAACGTTAACTCAACATCCTCTCGACGCTGCTTTTGTTCGATTGTGAGCAAGCGTTGCACCCACCTTGCACATAGCTTTCTCATCTCCAAATTGTCAGCCAATATGCGATGTACAGCACTTTTTGAAATGTTTACCATGTCTGATAGCTCGCGCACTTTCAATCGACGGTCACCCAATACCATTTTGTGGATTTTTTTCATCATTTCTGGAATGGTCACCTCACTTGGTGGACCACTACGATGTTCGTCTTCGCAGCTCGTACGTCTACGCAGCCTCGTTTAAACTCTGCCACCCAATATTTTACTGTTGTAAACGAAGGAGCAGACTCCTCCAGAGTAGAATCCAGCTCGGCTTTGATATTGGTTGGGCTAAGACCTTTCAAATATTGTAATATTGTATCAAAAATATTGTATCACATAACGATGACCAATTTTTTCCATCTTTGCAAATTTACCGAGATCATCCACTATTGATGGCTGCCAAACAAATACTGAACAACGTAGCGTATTCAAACTTCATAGTTAAGCTTTAGAAAGTTGGTGCTTTCCCCTACAGTGATTTTTTTTTATACAACAACTGCCATCTACGTCAGGTTGGGTACTTCTGGGACCCTCGTATGTCTGGCGAATATAGCGGATGGGGTAGCACTTCCCAGTCCTGTCCATTTAAATATGTTTTCACGACTTTTGCAGTATGCGGTCTGGCGTTGTCATGTTGAAAAATTAATTTGCTATGCCTATTCACCCATTCTGATCGTTTTTCTTCTATAGCTACCTTCAAACGCATTAGTTGTCGTCGGTAAACATCGCCAGTGATAGTATCAGATTCGTACGTTATATCGTATGTGATAGTATCGGTTTCAGCAACTCATAGTGCATAACACTTTTCTGATCCCACCAAATACAGAGCATAACCTTGGTACAATGAATACTTTTCTTTGGCTGTAATGGACCGGCTTCATCTGACTTCATCCAGGCTTTTTTGCGTTTCGGATTCTCATAATATATTCATTTTTCATCTCCAGTAATTATTCGTTGCAAAAAACTTTTTCTTTCTTGTCTTTGAAGCAGCATTTCACAAATGGTTTTTCGACGTTCGATGTCTCTGTCTTTTAATTCATGTGGAACCCAGTTACTAGCTTTTTGAACCATTCCTATTGCTCGCAAACGTTTTGCAACAGTTGATCGATCGACATTTAATGTTGCTGTCAATTCTGATTGTGTTTGACAACAATCTTCAGCCAATGATTCTTCCAATTCAGCGTCTTCAAATTTTTTGGGTGGTTTTCCATGTTCTTTGTCCTCAATGTCAAAATCATCGTTTTTAAACCGTCGAAACCATTCTTTGCAAGTTGTATTTGATGGAGCATGCTAATCCACGTAATATCCACGCAAATGATAAGTTTCCGCTGCAATAAAATAGTGCAATAAAACTTCCCGCAAATGATGTTTATTTGGAATAAAACCCGACATTTTCAATGCGATAAAAATACTTGTTGTTTATGCTTCAACCGTATGTCACACACTGCGTTTGACAGCTGACACAAAGTATAATACTATCGAATACAAGTATTGACATTTTAATGTACACGCGTAAGCAGTAACACTAGCGAACCTATTGGAAAGGGCGGAGTCATATTCACACACTCAATAAAAAAGTTTTTAATTGAGATGGAAAGAATGAAAGGTATATGAAAATTTTATGGTTGTTTATTTTTTCAGGCCGTTTTTCAGCTGATTCAAGGTTCATGTGATTTATTTGAGCAGGTTTTTATGAAGTTTTTTTTTTATGATGGAAAAAGTTAGGTGAAGATGATATTTAGTATTTATTATAAAAATTTTATTATTGAATCTAGATTTTTTTTTATGGAAATAAGAATCAAATAATGAAATAATTCTATTTATGAAGCTTGATATTGTGGCTTTCTTTTGGTAGAATGGATGTCGCGAATAATAATTTAAAAACCAACTAGAGAATGTGTGTATAGGTTATAAATAAATGTATTATTCCAGCAAAAATCAAATATAAATATAATATAACGTGGAAATAACAAGCAATGTAACAGATGTCACACTCTATTTTTATTATACAATAGTTATGTACTTTTACTTTATATATTTTGACGTGACATTCTTCGTCCGTCACTTTGTCTCGGATGCCGAGTGGATCCTGGGTCCTCCCGGCTGAGGGCGGGAAACAAGCATGCGGGCGTTACCGTTCATGCGCTACCTTACATTTATTTTTATTTATTTTTTCTTCTATATTTTTTTTGCATTGTTTTTCTGCAAGAATCGTTGCCATAATTGGTAGCTGTGTGCGTTGATTGTGTCGAAGCTGTCTCACCCGGTTGCCAGCAGAGAAGAGAACCGCCGAAAAGGACCGTCATCGAGGAGACTCCGGACTACGTCCCAATGGCAGGGGCGCGCAAGTCGTATCTCTTTTTAACTTGCTGCCTGCACCTACCGGTGTACAAGTATGAAATGCGGATTTGAGAAAACAGATGGCGCATCAATGCAGTGTGTGATATAAAGATTTGACTGTTACGCCATTTTGAAGTGCCATCAACAAGTGTCAGACGCGCACGAGTGATAAATTGAAAAAGTGTTTGCATAGTGTTGTGTTGCTGTGTTCGATATGTCGAAATTTATACCAAACAAAGAGCATTCGCGGACAGCATTAATTTTTTGTTTTCATTTGAAGAAAACTGCTGCTGAATCATACCGATTACTTCGAGAAGCTTATGGTGAACATGCTCCATCGCAAGATACATGTGAACGATGGTTTCAGCGTTTTAAAAGTGGTGACTTCGATGTTGCAGACAAGGAACACGGAAAACCGCCAAAAAGGTACGAAGATGTGGAATTGCAAGCATTGTTGGACGAAGATGATTCACAAACACAAAAACAACTCGCAGAGCAATTGAGCGTTAGCAACAAGCTGTTTCCAATCGCCTACGAGAGATGGGAAAGATTCAGAAGACCGGAAGATGGGTACCGCATGAGTTGGACGGCAGGCAGATAGAGAGGCGCAAAAACACATGTGAAATTTTACTTGCACGATACGAAAAGGAAGTCGTTTTTGCATCGTATCGTTAGTGGGGATGATTTATTTTGAGAATCCCAAGCGCAAAAAATCATGGGTAGACCCAGGCGCACCATCCACATCGACCGCAAGACCGAATCGCTTTGGCAGAAAGACGATGCTCTGTGTTTGGTGGGACCAGAAGGGTGTGGTCTATTATGAGCTGTTAAAACCTCGTGAAACGGTTAATGCTGGACGCTACCAACAACAATTGATCGATTTGAACCGTTCGCTGCTTGAAAAAAGATCAGAATACCAAAAGAGACAACACAAAGTCATTTTTCTTCATGACAATGCTCCATCACATACGACAAAACCGGTTCGCGACACGTTGGAAGTACTCAGCTGGGAAGTTCTACCCCATGCGGCTTACTCACCAGACTTGGCTCCTTCCGATTACTACTTGTTTGCATCGATGGGTCATGCACTTGCTGAGCTTTGGTTCGTACGAAGATGTGAAAAAATGGCTCGAAGAATGGTTCGCGGCAAAGGGGGAAGATTTTTACTGGTATCCACAAATTGCCCGAAAGATGGGAAAAATGTGTAACTAGCAATGGAGCATACTTTGAATAAAGCTCTTTTTATCATTCTTCCGAATTTAATGTGTTTTTTTTAATCCGCATTTCATACTTGTACACCTGGTATTATTTGCGCCTTTTTAGTTCCTGTTTTACAGAGAAAATGAAAGATGCCGAGATGTTAGGATGAAGTAGCTTCTCAAGAGGACAACCAGCTAAAACGTCTACCGAGACAATCACGGCGGACTTGGACTTAAACCAAAGGACTGCTTAAAGCAGGAAGAGCTCCGTGCGAGAAAAGAGTCCCGGGCGAAAAGACTACGCGGGCGAAATTCGGATTCCGCGCCAAGTCGCGGGAAGCTACGTCGCTGCCACAGACCCATGTGATTCACGGGGTCGCGCGGCGCCGCTATTGGCCAATCAGGCGCCGGGAGGCCTCGCTACCGAAAAGCAGCGAGGCCTGTGCATTCCCCGCCGGAGCCTGCCGAAATCACTTGAGTTGTGGCACGAGCCGTGGATAGATTGTTAAAGGACACAGGATCCACGACGAAGCGAGCATCCGTGCGAATAGCATTGCCGATCCTCTGAGTAAGCCGAGCCAAAGGGAGCTAACGAGAGGAAGGAGTTGGTATAGGGGGTTACCGCGAGTAATTAATCTTTTAACTGTAGATTATCATTCACTCGAATTACATAGATGTTTGTATTCAGTTCATGTAAAGCTTGCCGCGCTCTCGGCACAGCAAAGTCGCCGCGTTAGTGTAATTGTATGTTAACTCGCCATCTTGCATTGTACGCCGCCGTTTGAGTCGTACTTGGTGTAGGGTAGAGAAAATCATTGTACGACATCTGGTGGAAAGCTTCGACTGTTGCTGTAAACTTTGATCAACTGAGAAATTTGGGATAACCCTCGCCATAATCACCTGTTCGCGTGCCTCATATTATGTTGTGCTATGCGATTCGATAACTTCCGCTTACAACGAACTCATATTCACGCTGAGACGAATTATTGTCACTACGATAAAATGGCGTACTTAAGTAGATGCTTGTAATCGTATTTCTTATCAATATTAAATAAAGGGTGTCTCAAAATGACCTGACATTTTAATTTATTAATAAAACATATTATTTATTTGAAAAGTACATATGTTTTTAGTTTAATATAAAGTACAAACATGGAGGTTATATGTGGAACACAATATCCGATAAATGGCAGCCTCTGTTTGCAAACGTTCATTCCTTTGACAAAATTTTCAATGACATTTTGGCATAATTGCGGACTAATTTCATTAATGGTACCTCTAATTTCTTCCTTCAACTCCGGAATGGTCTGTGGATCATTGGCATACACTTTTCCTTTCAGAAAACCCCAAAGAGAGAAGTCCAATGGCGTCAAATCGCACGATCTTGGTGGCCAATTCACATCGCCGCGGCGCGAAATAACACGACCATGAAACTTCGTCTG
>NW_017304352.1:817754-818758 GCF_001594115.1 Trachymyrmex septentrionalis | reverse complement strand
CAATTTATTTCTGAAAATTAATTCAATTTAAATGAATGTATATTATATAGTAGTTCAATATCTTAACACTCGGACCGGTAAGGCGCTTCGTATTTCAATTACTTACATTACACATTATATCAGTGCACATTAAAATCTATTACACGGAATTAGTAAAGTTAAATGTAAAAATAATAATTGTTGAGTTTAGTCTCCACTCTTTGATGTTAATAAAGTTAAGATAATTTGACGCGTTTTTGTACGAAATGAATGAATTTGGCAAATAAAGTTCGCTCTGCCCCAAGATATTAATCGTTAAAGTTGACGACTATTCAAGTTAGGGAATTTATCACATTGATGGCATAGAAATAAACATAAGAACATATACTGTGGGCAAAAAGTATCGATAATTTCAAATTTAAATTTCCCGGGGTTTCCGATAGGGACAACCGAATTTATTTTGAAGTTGGCAATTCTGTCAGTTACAGAATGCGCCAAGGTACACGTCAAAATAGTCATTAGTGTTTGAGATAAGCGTCTGTTTGTAAGCACGTAAAAAGTGATTTGTCGTTTTTTGAAATGTCTGAAATTATGGAACAACGAAGTGCGATAAAATTTTGTGTCCACCATTCGGTTTTGATAGTCGGAAAGCATCGTTTCAGACACATCAACGCGTCGTTGTTTTTCCAAAAAATTGAGCGATTTTGGCACCAATCGCGCTTTCACTTTTCGGAGGCCCAAATGGTCGCTCAAAATGGTTTTGACTGATCCTTCCGATATGCCAACAAGATCAGTAAGGTCTCGGACAGTCAATCGACGACTTGCGAGCACCAAATCTCGGATTTTTTGGACGTGAATCACATCAGTTGATGTGGATGGCCGTCCGGCACGTGGCTCGTCTTGAACGCTCTCTCGGCCCTCTTTAAACATTCTGTGCCATGCAAAAACTCTTGCTTGTGACAAAGCGCCATCACCGTACGCCTTCTGACACATTCTCAACGTTTCGGCTGCAGAAATTCCATTCC
>NW_017304352.1:817168-817654 GCF_001594115.1 Trachymyrmex septentrionalis | reverse complement strand
GCACATTAAAATCTATTACACGGAATTAGTAAAGTTAAATGTAAAAATAATAATTGTTGAGTTTAGTCTCCACTCTTTGATGTTAATAAAGTTAAGATAATTTGACGCGTTTTTGTACGAAATGAATGAATTTGGCAAATAAAGTTCGCTCTGCCCCAAGATATTAATCGTTAAAGTTGACGACTATTCAAGTTAGGAAATTTATCACATCGATGGCATAGAAATAAACATAAGAACATATAAGTGAGGCTATAATAAGTATTTTCTGCTTTAATTATACAAATTCTTTGTTTCAAAAATAAATTCTGTTCTTTAAAAACATAAATTTTCTTTTTGAAAAATACAAATTCTCTGTTTTAAAGACCTTGATAGTAAAGCCTTGTGGAAACAGATTTTGAGGGTCTGCAACAAATTTTTGATTGCAGAAAGGCAATAAATTATACCTAAAGTTATATACCTACACTTTATATTATCTGAAATTATGAG
>NW_017304352.1:815696-817068 GCF_001594115.1 Trachymyrmex septentrionalis | reverse complement strand
AATTATACCTAAAGTTATATACCTACAGTTTATATTATCTGAAATTATAAGCAAATTGTGTGTGTGTGTGTGTGTGTGCGTGTGTGTGTGTGTGCTGTTAGAAATATAACAAAGCCTATTGGACATGTTTTGCCAGTAGATTGATAGCACAAACTGAACAAAGTTCGTGAACAAGACCGATTTATAAATAGTCATAATCTGTTAACTTTTTTCGTAATCTGTAAGAATTGATTTATTATAATCAATTATTCTCCTTTATTCAATTGTGATTGATCATATATAATATAATATAAATCAATTTTAAATATGACATACAATATAATATTTGAATGAGAAACAAATTTTGGGGTTATTTTTATCAAACATAAAAAATAATTAATAATTAGGGGAGACCAGGGCACCATAAGTTACAAAAATTTGAACAGTAAAAAATACATTAAAATGTAAGATTTTTGGTTTCAACTTTTTTATATAATTAAGGGATAATATATATTTTAAGATTTATTGAGCATATATATTTTTCATAAATATTAATTTGTTTTTTAAATAAAAATTGAAAAAGAAATTTTTAGAAATGACCCATGGTATCCCATGCCCGGGGTACCATGGGTCAGACACTGAGGCACTATGGGTCACATAGAAGAAGTAGCTTTATTTAATAAATGAAATTCAAAGAAGTGATTTATATATTTCATAAATTAAGTCCAAAAATGATTTATTTAATCATTAAAGTTAAACGAAAACAAATAATCTCAAAAAAAAAAATATTTCTTAAACAAATAATATTTCTTATAACGAAATAATATCTCAAACAAATAATATCTCTTAAACAAATAATCTTAATATCTTTTTGTAAAATCTTGTGTAATCTTTTTTATTTTCTCTTAGAAATCTTCTTATGCTTTTTTTCTTATCTTTCCTTCTTTTCTATAAGATTTTTTTTTCTGGAGAAGCAGTTAAAATGTTGCTACTATCCTGCTGCCTACGTTTTCTAGTGCTTGAGCGATGTTTTGTTTTAGGATAACTTTTGATATCTGCAGGACTTCTAAATTGCTTCGAGACCTAATCTGCTACTTCTTTCTCATTCATTACTAATTCTGGAACTGTTTCTATTACTTAAAAAGATATTTTATAAGATATTGATACTATAAGATATTGATAAATGATTTAAGATATTTAAGAAATAATACATAGGTAAAGATACTTTAACATATAATAACATATACGAGGTCTGGCTATTAAATAACGAGACTGCTTATGAAAAAGAGTTTTATTTTAAAAATTATTCTACAATTGAATGCTCCCCTTCAATGTACTCCCCTCCCCTCGCCACACACCGTTCCATTCGTTTTTTCCATTGGTCAAAGCAATG
>NW_017304352.1:798744-814965 GCF_001594115.1 Trachymyrmex septentrionalis | reverse complement strand
TCAGAAAACCGTTTATACCATTCGAAAACACGCGTACGAGATAGAGAATTCTCACCATAGGCCTCTTTCAACAACTTATAGCACTCAGTCGGAGTTTTTTTTAATTTAACGAGAAATTTCACATTGATCCGTTGCTGGTGTTTTTCGTCACACATTGTTATCGGTACGAGAAAAAAACAAATTCGTTTCTAACCTCTATAGAAAAAATACTACTACTGCGACAAAAACGTGTTTTCGTACTGGAATAGTAGACACTTCCATCTATCCAACGCTGCATTCGTTTCCCATCCTACCCCTCTAGGACGCCTTCTGCGCACGCAGTCTCGTTATTTAATAGCCAGACCTCATATTAATATCATATAATTAGTCATAATATGCTACAACATTCGTTACATGAAGAAGATAACAAACCTGTTACATTGCCCTTTTGTAGACACATCTATTACATGGGGTCGTTCTGAAACTAAACTCGGGAGAAAATCATCATCTCTGAATGCATGTGAGTTATAAGGAAAAATGCCAGTCTTTTTAAAAGCATTAATGGTATTATTTGGTGTCATAGCAGATGGCAGGGCTGTGCCGACAAATCCAGCTATTTCATAAATTGATACAGTTTTCCCTGGATGACTCATCATCCATCGATAGCAGTATTGTAAAACTTTTGAAATGGACTGTATAGGCCAACATCAAGAGGCTGCGTTTGATGTGTTGAATGCGGAAGTAGTGTCAAAATGTGAATACCATTTGCTTTTACTAACTCGAAGATGTCTAAACTTATGTGACTCTCATGATTATCATAAATCAAAAGTGATGGGTTATCCTTTGTACTCTATGAAAATTTTATAAAATGTTGCATTTGAACAAAGAGTTGAGTATTCATCCAACCTGATGGAGCCAAACCCAAAGAGTTATGCGAAGCACCAATCATCATGTGATCGCGGAAATTGACTCGAGGAAATATCAGAACAGGTGGTAAATAATTTCCATCAGCACGGATAATACAACATCGTAACGAGAACTCCTTTTTCCGTACTTGTTACTTTACATACAGCTTCCTCAGCTATTATTTTTTCACTATTTTGAACTATTGTAGTTTAGTTTCATCTAAATTATAAATTCGTGATAGAAATTCGTGGCTCTTTTTTTATAATAATAATGTTTGATAATTATCGAAAAAGGCCTCTACATTATGATGATTAAATGCCGTAGCTCGAGCCAAACTACATTCTTCTAGAGACCGAAGTGACAAATTTGGGTGTCTTAAAAAATCCTAACAACCAATCTTCCTACTATTTTTTTCTCAACCCACGACGCAGGACACTTAATTTCATTAGCAACAGCAGGTTCGTATGCTAGTTTACTGCAGTCTTTTCTTATCAATCCAACATATATAATAGAACATTTTGCAGCACATTTTTAAATAATCAGCAATTGAATTTTCTTGAACTTTCAGTAAAAACTTTTTGACGGCTGTAAGTTTGATCTAAGTTCGAATTTCACACCAGGTGACTTTATAATTTTTATTTTGCGTTTCAGAGTTTTTCTTTTAATACCGCATCGATCAGCTACTTTTCTAATGCTACCTCCTTTAGCAACCAAATCAATTGCTTTTTTCATATTGATTTCCTCATATGTACTCTTAGACGACCTTCTTTTATATTTCCTAACCATTTTTATTGTTTTCTGAAAGAATGTAAAAGAATTTGTATTGTCCAATTTCATCACGAAAACTTAACCTGATCCAACCTATCCAGACAAATTTGAATAGTCTATACATAACCATATGTATAAAGAGATATATCTAATTACATTTTTATCAGACACGCGTAAAATACGATTACATAATTTTTTATGCATATATGGTTCTGCAGTTACGCAAATTATTCTAAACTCCTGTTTATGACCCATGATGCCCCGATATGTCTAATATAAAAGATGGTGAAATATGACATCAAAGTAAACAAAATAAATAACATAAATAAAGGGCAAAGAGTCAACATATTTCGTTTTAAAAAAAAAGTCTAATTAAAAGAATAAATTACAAATAACGAAAAATAAAATCGAAGAAAGTATATAATAAAAATAAAAAATAAAAAATAAATAAAAAATAAATAATAAATAAAAACTCAGTGTAACAAGTTTCGGCTACCGGATTAAGCCGTCTTCGAATGTTAAACATATCGGAGAAAGAAGAAAAAAAAATTATTAGTACAAAGTACAATAATAAACGCTAAAGCTCGCATATTCATTGTATTCGCAGTTCGGGTGAGTCTTGATGTAAAACTCGACAATATTCACGTACGATTGGACAGTCAAACGTGTATCATATCTCTTGGAAAAGTTTACAATCAAAGTAAACAGTAAATAATTACCTGCACTGCAGAAAAAATGCAGAAAGATGTAGAATCACGTATGTAACTCGTAATAACTATATCATATTTTATAGAAACAACATATCAAAAATTGTGGGAGGTAAAATAATCATTTTCGCACCATGAGATTCTTTAACGACATGTGTACGGAAAAATAACGGAAGTGGATTACTGACATCTAGATACATAGAGAGAGTATGTGGGTAACTAAATAACAATCATATGATACCAATTGCACCAACCTAAACATTCTAGATTTCTCTAAATAGTTAATGACCCATAATACCCCGTGACCCATGGAACTCCGGTCTCCCCTATATAATTCTTATGTTTTTGACGTATAATTAACCCCAAAATTTTTGTTCTTCATTCAAATTTATTGCATGTCATATTTATGTCCCACAATAACCCATATTGATTCTAACAATTATGTTATTACATAAAAAATAAAATAATAGTTATATACTAATTTAGTTAATTTAAAAGTAACAAGCATATAATAATTTCGTTAATTTATGTTATGGTTATATAACTTTACAGTAACTTATAACTGTTGTAACATTGTAGTTCACTACAGAAACATAATCACATATATGTTATATATTTATTACTTTCTATAAGTGGAAAATCGTAAATTACAATTACGCTACATGTAATGTACACGTTATATTACCTGTTACATTCTGTTTTATTACGGCAATGTAACATTTTTATATCTGTGTTTTTTGGGATCTTTTTTCATTGAGCAGACGTCTAAAAAGTTCAACGAATTACCCCCGAATTCTATAGTAAATTTAATCTTGGATAATGGGAATTAAATATATCTATAAGTTCATCAATGGAAGATTTATAATAGTTTTAATTCTTCTTCAAAAATATTCCTATTGAAGATCCTTTTACTCTAACTAAAGTAAGGGCAGTTTTAATTCTCTGTAAAAAATTATTATTCCTCGAGAAAAACTAATGTACCAAATTAAAAATTAAAACTTAAGTGGTGCAAACTTAAGTGGTACAATCTTAATTAACCAAATTAAGATTGTATCAAATTAAAAATAAAATTCAAGTGGTATTATGTTTGTTATTTCCTTAACTCTAATTATATTTATCATTTGTACAGAAGATTTTACAACAATTGGTGCCAAGTTATATTCCACAAAATTTTATGTATCATTCATATTGTATAAAAGAATGATATCAATAATTGACTCTAAGTTAAATTCCATACCAAATTAAATAAATAATATTAATTTTAATGATATGTAGGTAACCCATATTGACTGTAACAATTATGTTATTACATAAAGAATATAAAATAATAGTTATAATAATTTAATTAATTTAAAAGTAATAAGTATATAATAATTTGGTTAATTTATGTTATGATTATATAACTTTACAATAACTTATAACTGCTGTAACATTGTAGTAACAATATAACACTACAGAAATTAACATTAAATTAATATAAAAGATTTGATACCAACAAAATTGGCGCCAAGTAAAATTCCATAAAATTTTATGTATCATTCGTAAAAAAGATTTGATGTCAATAATTGGAGCCAAGTTAAAACCCATATTAAATTAAATAAATAATACTATCTCTATGATATATTATTTGTATAAAAAGTTTGGTATCAGCAATTAGCGTAAAATTAAATCCCATACCAACCATATCGAATAAAATAAAGAATAAAAAATCCAAGTGGTACTATTAATAACTTTTATACAATAAAATCTACGTATATCTTTGTATTCTTATTAAAGGATCTTCTTATTCAGAAATGACTTTAATTTTTCTTATACGAAAAAAATTTTTTTGTCACAATTTATTCAAAGACGTTTTCTTTTCCAACCAAAGTAGTAGTTATTTAATTCTCCTTCAAAACATTCAAAACTTTATGATCAATTTGTAGCTGTCAGTAAAAGGCTGGAACAAAAAAATGTTTTATCGTAAAAAGAAAATTTAAGTGATATGTAACTCTTTTTTAAAGAAAAAAAAAGAATAAAGCATCAAATATAATAAGTTCGTTACCCGAACAAAAAACCGTTGTACCATGAAAAGAATTTAAGTAATATGTAACTTTTTTAAAAAAAAAGAAGGAATAAAGCATCAAATATAAGTGCATACAAAAATTGTTGTATAGTAAAAAGAATTATGAAAATCATTTATAAAATTCTATATAAGAATCAATTACAAAATTATATTATATGCTAAAAAACCGAAATATTACACAATAATATACAATATTCTAATCAATTATAAATAAGTTACGATATAACATGTTTTGGCCTTTAAATTAGACCCTCTTTTGATACTTGATAAACATAAAGATATTACCATAATCGGACAGTGTTAATAGAAAAGAAACACATTATAAACGCATGTCGTGAGAAAAAGTTAAACGTTGCACAAAGGAACGAAAATTGCTCGCCAAAAGATTGGAAGGCCAATTAAAAAGAATTTTATGATATTCTAATAAAATTATGAATTTTATTAATTATCACCAAATAAAAAACAAGCAAATACGTTACCTCGGTAGAACATTCACCAATATGTCAAATATATTAATATAATTCGATGATATGATACTCGTCAACATTCTATTAATAAGTGTGATAATAAATAATATATGGTATAGCTGTAGTCAAAAAGTAAAATTCACAGAGTCATAAATTATATAAAATTGAATTCTTCAATAAACTTCATTAAATTAAATATGAATATATAAAATCAGTCCAAGAATAAAATTAAAAATATATATTATAACTGTTACGACGGATAAACACTGACTAAAAGAAAAATAATCAAACTAGTATGATCTTGGTAACGCAAAGTTAAACCTTGTTTACAATTGAAATATGCCTTATGTAAGCCCTCAGTATCAGTTTGAAGATTAAGGTTACTCTTTTGTTTTTTAATATGAAACATTTTTTAAATGAACCGCTTATTATAACATGGTTCCTCGTCAAGAATTTCAATATTATTCCAATCAAAACCATATTCGAAATCTAATCTATACTAGGTTATAACTGAACGGAAAGATGTGTTCTAATATATGATTTTAATCTATCTCTACGATTCGCGTTTTTAGCTGTCTACCAGTTTGACCTACATACGAAACGTCACAATTATTACAATTAATTTTATAAACATTATTTTTAGAAAGACGAGAGCGAGGATCTTTATGTACTTTGATGTATTTCTGAAATTTATTCAAATTAAAAAATGTGGAGACTTTAATAACATTCCTATTTAATTAATTAAATTGTTCTGTTAAAGACGGAATAAAAGGTACCGTGAACCATGATAAAACGACCGATGGATTCATCATTCTTATTAAATCGATCAACCTACGTTGCATTTGTAACTCTTTTTTAGTCTATTATTAATTGTATCAAAGATAAGTTTAAGTGAATAATCATTATTCAATAAAATGTTTATTATAAATGTTAAATTTTTCATGTAGAATTCAGAACCTGACAGTAAGATAACTCTACCAAACTGATGATAGCACCCTTTTTTGGAGATAATGAATGATTAAAGAAAAAATTTAAAAATCTAGTTGAAAAATCAGATTTATAATACTAATCAAAAGTTAAAATATTTTCTTTAATTATCATTTTAACATCTAGAAAATTTAGTTCCGCCAACCTCCAGGGTAAGTTTGAGACGCGGATGAACGAATTGAAATATTCCAGAAAAGTAACAACCTCAGATGATGGAATCGCAGCGCATAAGTCATCGACATATCAAAAATAAAAAAGAATAGGATCATTAAATCTCAATTACTCAATGCCACCTTCTTTTTGTATTACCAAATCAGCACTAATAGGTGACAAAAGACAACTCATGGGCGTGCCAAAAATAAAAAGAGGTGAAAAAGAGGCGCTAAGAGTGTGTTCCACGAAAGAAACTATTTATATGGTAAAATTTATACCTAAAACCTCGAAGAAAACTATGATAAAATCTAAATATCAAATTAAATTTAACCACATTAAAAAATATAAACTCCAAGTGGTACTACCTTTATCAAATTAAATTCTATCAGATTAAAAAGTAAATCCCAAGTGGTACTATCTTTATCAAGTTAAATTCTATCAAATTAAAAAAAACCCAAGTGATACTATCTTTAATCTTTATATACATATGTATAATAAAACCTAAGTATACATTTTTGTATATCTAACGGAGGATCTTCCTATTTCAATCCAAATAAAATTCTTCTTAAAAAGAATTATTATTATATCACAATCTATTTAAAAACATTTTTTCTTTCAACGAAAGTAGTAGTATAGTAATTAATTATTTAATTCTCTTTCAAAATATTATATCATAGATTACATTGTTGTGTTGTTAAAGTTATATACATTTAACAGTTTTCAACTTGACAAAAATTTAATTTACTTTTAAAAAACAGTATATACATCACCTATAAAATGCTTTTTTAAAAATTTTCTTGTGATTGTTATTGACTGAATTATGTTAAGATTCCAAAAGAGTGAAATCGCAATTTCCTCGTGACTGCAAAAATCAAGGCAGTCGCAACGAGATCAAAAGAAAAAAATCAATAATATGCATGACTGCTGTAAACTTTCCTCTTACATGATCGCAGTAATCGTTTTATTTGAAACGACCTGTTTAATCGGGCCGATAACCGCTTACCTCTAAATTCGAAATATTCAATGTCGCGAAATAATAACACGCAAGGTAACCGAATATTAGTTACAGAAACACAGAAAACTCTAGCAACACGAAAATCGTGCTCGTAAACACAATTGTGATCACGCGAAACAACAATAACAAAGACGAAAAGACAAGAAATATATAATCAGCGCGAAACGACACTTGAGGCAACACACATAACCTTTCTCAAGTACACGAAAATTCTCGAAAATTAATATTACACACGCAATACATCGAAATTTCAGGATTTATTCGCGATAATTTTAACACTACTAATTATTTAAAATCGCGACGCGCACAGTATAATCTTCTGAAAAGAAGGAAATTAACACACAGAAATTATAATATTGGGTCGTCCGGAAAGTCTGTGCGGAAAATACGCACGAACTTTCCGGACGACCCAATACATAAGGAATATACAAAAAATATATGCAAAAAATAAAAGAGATAAAATATAACGAAAGAAGAATGTAATGAAATATAATTTCATAAATCTCTCTCGCTCTCCGAACTCGCAATTAATCAATAGATTTTTTGATTGTCGAGCCCTGCACGTTGGGCGCCAAATTTGTAATCGTACTCGCGAGTGACGGCACAACTTCGCCGCGTGCTCTATTATATTTTTCCCATAAATAAATTTCCTTATAAGATGACTCGATAACCAGATAAATTTTTCGCAAAATCTCAAAAGTTTTCTCAAAACAAGTTGGGCGCCGGGCACTAGAGAGTGTGTGCCATTCTTTCATTAATTTTTAATTATTCTAATCTATTTATACGCAAAATCATAATTCGTGACAACAATAGGGATGGGTCGTTATATAATAGGCAAGAAAATTGTCGGAGGACGAAAGAGATAGACTGTAAGAATAACTCATAAATTAACAAGAAAATAAAGAACAAGTGTATTTAAGAAGCCGATTTACAATGCTCAAAACTGAGATCTATCAATCTCAGTTTTGAGCATTGTAAATCCTGGTCTTACGGTTCAGCATTCGCGGGAAACAACTATAAAATCGATATTATGGAGTTTTTGCAATAACGTGGATTCAGATGCAGTGAACGCTAAAGTCATGGTATCCTTTTCTTAATTAGTTATTAAGAAGAAGATAACCTGACTTTAGCGTTCACCATATCTGAATAAACAGTATTGCAAAAACTCCCTAATAACGCCGGTTAGATAACTGTGTTAGATCTTTCTAAATCTTGAACAACACATTGCCCAAGGTGAATAAATAATGCGTAGATGTGTGTACCTAATGCGAAATAAAATCGGCCGCCGGTATATAAGAGCTCGTACTCTGATGATGAAAGTATATTTCCAGGGTTGATAATTTAGATACAAATTGGAATGAATCTTTAGCGCAACTTATACATTCTGTCGTCGCAATAAATAGAAGTTTCGACTAGCTAATACACGATAAAATTATATAAATTGACCCGACATTAAAGTGATTCGATGGTGACAAGGGGGCGAGCGAAAATCGGTAACTAGTATTTCTCTCAAAAATAAAAGGCGTTCGGACGAATGAAATGTGGCTCGCAACTTTGCTGATTCAAGGCAGCCATTAGATTGGCCACTCGAAACTTCTCGAGTTTTCACGTGCGATCCATCCGATGCTAGGAATTCCGTGATCGATGGCCTCACACGACAACATTCGGTTCACACAATGGCTCTTCGTATCTTCCGATATCCTTACTACGACCTTGACTCTCGATAACCCGGAGAGATCGTGCGTTCTCTAATAATTAGTTGATTCAGTCACAATACGAGTGCTGACCGGGAGTTTTCCGCAGATTCACACAAGCCGTTCGGCCCTCCTCTAATCGGAGCTATGTCACACGTTGATTGGCCCTTGTCAATCACGCAGCCTCGCGAATCGTATAGGTCCTCGCGGACCGTAAATCCTTACGCTTTAGAGCGCGCAAATATAAATCTAAGATGGACTCCAATGTGTGCCATGCTCGCCTGCAGCCCCTTGATAGTATTTAACAAAATACAGAGAGAGAAATATATTAGTATCTCTGTGTAACCTTAACGGCGTTAAAACTACTACCCTGCATACAAAAGTCGGCTCAAATCATCTTGTGTCGCGATTTTGATTAGAGAGTCTTTAGATTATTCAGGCAGGTTCGGAAAATCTTGGCAAGCTCCGCCACCGGCTTCGCGTCGGGATGTCTTCCCCAGCCACCTGGCACGCTTAAGCGCCCTCCTTCCATAGTTCTTCTCTGTAATTTTTGTGCGATCAACAATGTCTAGAACGACAGCATTATTACAAAATATATGGAATTATACGATCTGTGTGTTCAAGCTCCCGGGTGAGGCGGCTCCCAACTCCTTGTCGCACCTTCGTCCTCCTCTGCGCAGTGGTCTTTCTTCTTTCGATGGTAGGTGAGATGATTACAGAACAATATTTTAGCCATTGATAACGATCCACCGACGACATGTAAATGCGAGACTAACTACTAGAAAAAAATAATTACACACGAAAGGAACAAAAAGGAATCAGCGAAATGAATGATTAGCATATGCTCGCACTCGCCTTCTGAGCCGGCAAGATCCCCCCACAGACAGTAACGGACAAGAATTATCACGTCACAGTATACACAGTATTGTGTATACACACGCGCACACGCACACGCACACGCACACGCACACGCACACGCACACACACGCACGCACACGCACGCACATATATGTATACACATATTATTGTGATCGTAGTCTGTGATGGCATAACTTCATGGCATTTTACTCCAAGCGTTACTTAATAATCTTTCGGATGATGACTGTCTTACTCGGTACTCTGAAAATCGGAAACTATGCACCGAATCGTCGCGGAATTTCTCTAACTTAAGTTGAGCGCCAGGCATGAATAAGCATGCCACTCTTCTGTACTTTTCTTAATTATTTTGATAATTATTCTCAACACCTCTCAATTGCGGATAGCCGACTGCTCAGTCTCAAAATGGGCAGAGATAGTGGATTGTTCGAAGCAGGAATAAATCAAAACGCGAGAGAGAAGAATATAAGAATCACACCTCAATTAATAATAGAAAGATAACAATCATATATTTGATATCGGAGGGGAACATTAAACGAAAAGTTACATTAAATATTTTATACGCGGCAACAAACAGTTATTATATTTGTACTTCTGATGTGGTATAAACTCGCTAAGATCGGAAACCAAAAAGATTCGCGTAACACAACATAACAGTAATGACGCGGACATACTATTATTATAAGAATCGTTAACTTCTCTTCACACACGAAATTATTGGGTGATGATTATCGGGTAAAGGGAAGGAAAGTCATTCGAAACTGCAGCGTATCATACAAAATGATGGTCTACGTACAATTACACACAAAACAAAACACGGCGACAAGATTCTAACAAGAGGGCAGCGAGTGGCAACAAGATTATTGGCTACAAACGGTAATTCTTTATACTAGCCATAGCTTTTAGCTCGAATTCAACACGTGCGATTCACCCGATCTTGCAATGTGGGAGTCGGCCGCCTTACAATATTTTAACGCTTGTCTTACCGGTAGATATTCCTCAATCTTTCCGATCATCAGTCCGTAGGTCTGCTTTCTTTCGCTTAATAGAATTCTGAATTCTCAAGTTATCCGGGATCCTGCGTCCTCGTTCGTAACTGCGATCTCGGCTTGTACCACAATACAAGTAATTTCGGCAGGCCCGGAACAAGATCCTCGGAATCAAACCATCCCGGCGTCTGATTGGCTAATAACTATGTTGCGTAACCCTGCGAATTGTGTAGGTTATAGGCCCGTGATAGCCACGTAACTGCGAACGGCTTGACGTAGAATTCAAATTTCCACAGGGCAGCTTCCTCACAGTCCAATCTTCTTATTTCTCTCGTGGAACAAGCTTTGCCATACACGGTTTGACTGGAGGACCATCAACCGCCGTGATATTAGCAGGCGTTTTCACAACTCACTATTTTATTGGGAAGTGGCAGAATTTTTTAGATACATTTCTCGTATCTATTTCTCGCAGCTTTTTGTAAGAGGCTTTTATACCTTGGGGTTTAGCATCTTTGAATTCTCCCTGCAAAACAGGTTCGGCAAAAGGGTGCAAATAACAGACGCAAATAGAAAAAATAAATAAGAGATACGACTTACATATTCCCGCCACTGGGAATATTCCGGGGTCTCTTCGGAAATCTTTCCTGGCGGTCCTCTTCCTATCTGGCCACCGAGTGAGATAGCTCGATACAATCCGCAACATAGTCACCGATCCTCGCGCGAGTTATCGCTAAATAAATATTCTCGCAAAACATGATAAAAATGAAATCAATTAAAAACGGCGTACAAAAGTCAGCGCTCGCGCGCAAATTGGCTCGCTCTCACGAACTGGAGAACATAGGATCCACTCGACTTCCGCGAAAGAATAATAGACGAAACGTCACGTTACAATATATATATAATATATATAGAAAAAAGTCATCGATAATGACATAGGTCTCCGAAAGTGACATCCCTTTATTTTTCAAAAACTAACTGTGTTGCACTTTATTATTATAATATTAATAAAATCATAATTTGTTTAGGTTAATTAAAGAAGTACAAATTCATAATTCGTGTATTTGTGGTTTGTTCTATATCAAATCAGCTAAAAACGAATTCTACGATTGCGAAAATAAAATTCTTACGATTTTTTTTTGTAAATTACGTAGTTTAAATAATAGTGACTATATTATTGATAATATTACATCGTTTTAATTGTTTGTAGTTTCCTAAATCAGTTTTATTTATATTATTATTTCTCTTAAGTTTTCATAATACGATTTTTAATTTAAAATTGGGCTGAAGCGTAAACCGTCATACCTATGTGTAAAACAGATCATGAGCTAACTTAATGTTTATAATGTTGCTTTATAGTATCAAATAGCTCTATTAGAGCTAAAGACAATCGTGCATATATGGAAAAACTCTTGAAAACCTATCGTGTTATATATTTACATCAAAACAGCATAAAATAAATATGCATTTAATTCAATAAAAATGTTTTACAACGAAGTGAAGAGATTCTGGGATATCTTATACATTTACTTGTAGGTACTTTATACAGATAATTGCTGTAAAAGAAAAAAAATAGGAATACGTAGCATTAATGTTTACTGTGTCAGTTTTGGAGCTCATTGTCAGACGCTCATTTTTGCTTATCTTATGTAAAAATTAATTATTGCAAAATTGCAAACAGCATTATAAAAACTGCTTATACGAGGTCTGTTCAAAAAGTATCGCGAATTTTGAATTTCCGCGGGTTACGTATATTCGATTTTCGATTTTTTGTGGCGTTATGTTGGTTTGACCAATTGAGAATAAGGCTAATGTAGCAGCGGAACCAATTAATAAATCGATAGGACGTGGCAAATCTTGTGAAATTATTCATTTTATTACATCATGTTCAGCGACTAAAAAAACATACAGTATCACATTTAAAATCCAGATTAAGCCATTTTTGCAAAATCAAACATGTATTAAGGAAAATTGAAACTTTGATTTAAAAATTCATTCACTAGCGACCTCTAAATCTTAATATTTTTTGATAAAAATTTAGGAGTATTCTTTTAACATGAAATAAAAGCTTTTGAGCTGAGAGGCCAATTAAAAATATTTTTTTTCTTGTCAATCTAATATATCTATACGAGGTCTGTTCAAAAAGTATCGCGAATTTTGAATTTCCGCGGATTACGTATATTCGATTTTCGATTTTTTTGTGACGTTATGTTGGTACTCATGTCTCTCACTTATGCCGACAAGTTCGGCCATTTTGAATGTTCAGTTAATTTTTGACAGCTGCTTTGCTTGCACGTGTTTTGGCTCGTCTTCGATTTTTGCCTATTCCAAAAAATGGATCAAAGAATCTGTATCAAATTTTGTGTGAAAAACAAAATTAAGTGCGCGGACGCATTCCGAATGTTGACTGTGGCATATGGTGAAGCTACCTTGGACCGAAGCAACGTTTATCGGTGGTACAAAATGTTCTCAGAGGGCCGAGAAGATGTGAACGACGAAGAGCGTGCCGGACGCCCGAGCACGTCAACAACAGACGAAAACATTGATGAAGTGAAGAAAATAGTATTGGCCAATCGTCGAATCACCGTTAGAGAGGTTGCTGAGGACCTAAACATATCGATTGGCTCGTGCCATTCGATTTTTACCAATGATTTGGGCATGAGACGGGTCGCCGCGAAATTCGTACCAAAATTGCTCAATTTCGACCAAAAACAGCATCGCATTAACATTGCTAAGGAGCTGTTGGACTCTGTCCGCGACGACCCAAATTTGCTCCAGAGGGTCATAACTGGTGACGAATCATGGGTTTATGGTTATGACGTGGAAACCAAAGCTCAATCATCCCAATGGAAGCTGCCGCATGAGCCAAGACCGAAAAAAGCGCGCCAAGTTCGGTCGAATGTGAAGGTTTTGCTTACAGTTTTCTTCGATTGCAGGGGCGTGGTGCATCATGAGTTCTTGCCACAGGGTAGAACGGTCAATAAGGAATATTACCTGCAAGTTATGCGCAATTTGCGCGAAGCAATCCGCCAGAAACGCCCGGATTTGTGGAAGAACAAAAATTGGCTTTTGCACCATGATAACGCCCCTGCTCACACATCGTTGCTTGTGCGCGAATTTTTGACCAAAAACAACACACTAATGATGCCGCAGCCACCGTATTCCCCAGATCTGGCCCCCTGTGACTTTTTCTTGTTCCCGAAACTGAAGAGGCCCATGAAAGGACGACGCTACGCTACGATTGAGGAGATAAAGACGGCATCGAAGGAGGAGCTGAACAAGATCACAAAAAATAATTTTTTGAAGTGCTTCGAGGATTGGAAAAAACGTTGGCACAAGTGTATAATATCTGATGGGGATTACTTTGAAGGGGACAAAATAGATATTCATGAATAAATAAATAATTTTTGAAAAAACACAAAATTCGCGATACTTTTTGAACAGACCTCGTACTATTTGATGGAAGACACTTTTTAGTTTGTACTTATATTTTTAAAGTTTTATTTTTATTTTTTGTTTAAGAAATATTGTCTAAAAACAAAGTGGTATGTCGGTATCGATGACTTTTTTCTATGCATATATACATGTATACCAATCATCTTTATTATTACAAGAATCATATATACGATGGCTACGATCATACGAATTTACGAAAATAAATAGTTTTTATAATTTTGAATTATAATTTCTTCTTTTTGTTTATTTTGTACTGAAAAAGACCAAAAACAATGGTCAAAACGTTTATTTATATTACACATTTGCTATACACAATATCATAATAAATTAATATTAATTTGTGCATTTGTATCTGCGTTAGTTCACACATCACGGCTATTATTTTTATATATTATATAAGTGTATACAATTTTACTAATATCAGAATTTGGCATTTTGCGAAGTTCGTTTATCAGCTTTAAAATATCTTCAATAAAAATATATTATATATTATATCATGTAAAGATCAAGCCCGAATTTAGAAGTTTAATTTTAAGCCAAAAGTTCCAATTAATACTAATCAACTTTCCTTATTAAGTTATTACAATGTTATATTATAATTATATTACCAATGAATTTTACGTGCTATTCCTATTATCTAATAACATAAGTGAAATTATTAGGATTACGAAATCTCAGCTTGTTCTAAAACAGAAATACATACATACTGGCACTAAGACAAATTACGTTCCGCCAGGGAGCTTAATTAATTTTACGATGTTCAGTGAATCGACAAAGCGTTAATGTGCATGCGGCACAATACACCGACAATACAAGAGTCGCCATTGAGCAATCGATAAAGACAAAATGATAGCGGTTGTAATATGGATCATCGTTATATTTTGACGGTCCTCCTTTCGTTCTCTCCGCACGAGCACCCTCGTTAAGCTTCTACGTGTTCGCGATTCTCAATCGACCGATCCCGACATACCAACATTATTTTTAAATGGCTGATCGGTTACAGTATTATCGGGTTCCGCCTTTAGTCTTCTTGGTTTTATATCCTTATGAGTTTTAAAAGGTACAAGAAGTATACGTCACGTACGATTCATTATCTACATCACGATCATCTTCCTTGATTTATGTGCAATCACAAAAGCACCTGACGCATCTCTCAAGCTTAGAAACTAAAAGTCATGATAACATCAAAATGTCATCAAAATGGTTCCAAAATATATACGTCTAAAAAATAAAGCATTATCCCGTAAGATGAGCGTGAAACCAATTTCAACTAATTTGATAGGAAAAAGGATTATATCTTTACTCGACCATGATCAAATTATAGCATACTGAAATAAAGATATCGATATGTATATCATTATAGATTTTATTTCTACACTTGCAGTAAGTAATTGCATACTTATAAGACATTTATCTATTCATACAAAAATATAATACTTCATGAAAAAAACGCTACAGTTGCCACAACCACAATTATAATTTTTGCCTATTAATAAAATATTTGCCTATTAGTAAAATAGATATATCTTAACAGCCATATATAGCCATTAAGATATGCCAATCTTACGGTTGTCACAATTATACTATAATTCTTATAACCAAAAAATATATTGATGCGCTACTTTTGATCGTGTACCGTAGCCGTTTTTTTCATATTAAAATAAAAAAGTAAGAAAAATATTGTTCTGACTTTACAATTGTAAAAGATATTATATACAAGTAATCTTTACTGATTAATAGTATTCATAAATCACCACGAATCACTGGAGTACGTTCAAGTATTACCCCAAGATAACTCTAGACTATAGTTTAATATATTGCTATAGCAAAAGTGCACATAAGTTATCTAGGCATCATTCCTGAACTCACGTATTCTTGTATATGATGAATTGGTAAATAATATATTTAATATTGTATCTACTAGAAATAAGACAATATATACTTAAACTTCTTTTATTAATAACTTTTTTTATTAATAACGAATACCGACCGCCAATTAACTTGCGGAGATCACTCAGGGCCATGACCTTGACAATATATGTTAAGGTCAAAGTCAATGGAAATGGCTCCTCTTTTCTTAATATTTACCCAAAAATGTGTTTAAACGTTGTTAAGTACATTCCAATTGTTTATGAATTATATCTTATCACCTTATACATTAT
>NW_017304352.1:787352-798497 GCF_001594115.1 Trachymyrmex septentrionalis | reverse complement strand
GTTTTTTAAGATTTGGGAGAATTTGGGGGGGATTATTTGTTTCAGATTGATTGTGTGAATCCGATAAATCCATCGGCTCTCAATTTATTTCTGAAATATTAATTCAATTTAATTGAATGTATATTAGATAGTAGTTCAACATCTTAACACTCGACCGAAAAGGCGCTTTGTATTTAAAGTCTTAATAACCTTATACATTATTTACGCACTAACAGCGAAGGTTCATATAGATACTTATAATATAGGTTATAATAAGATTATTTTTCATCGAAGAAGAGTCACAGAAATATATTTATTTTCATTTATTAAGAGTCATTTTTCGATTAATCACAATTCCTTTTAACGTCGTGTTCTGTTGTTATGGATTCTTAATATAGAATTTTTTATGCTCTTTATTTGGAGGAGGAACCACTGCATAATGAAAAAAGAAAATGATGGATATCGGAAAATCCACTACTCACCTCGTACCACACACGCGTGCGCGTGCTCAGAGTCACATCTAGCCATCACTATCGCAGCCTTCGTAGCTATACGTATCCGCGACTACCAAGAGTCACAAGAACAGACTAGCGAAAAGCGAACGGCCGAGCTAGGCAGCTATGTACGTCACGTCTGGGTTCTGGATTACATTTATATCCCCATGTCTCCTCGTGCCCGGTGAGCCCTGGGGGCCGATGCGCCAATACGTGCCTATAATCTTCCGTCTCATACTCTTTCACTCACTCACTCAATTGGCAAAAGTCGCTCTCTATCCTGCGTCTACGGACCACGGGTCCGCACCTAAATCGTCAGTATAGCCCATGCACACACGCGCAAATCCTTATACATCCGTGTTTACGCGTGCATAAAAGATTACGAAGTATATACGTGCAAGTACGAGTAGTCTCGGGCAATTGCTGGTATATTATGGAATAGTAACTCACCCTTCGCGATGGTGACTACGTCGGTGGTAGATCTCCCAGCATCACACCTGCGGGACACTTTATTTCTGAAACGATGTCTCGGTCATGACTCGGAAATCCTTATCCGGCGATTTTGCGGTATGCGCCAGCAATGTCAGATAACTTAGGGAATCGAAAATCGGAGACACACCCATGACGTCAATATTGGCAATAGTTCGATGGACACAAAGTCGTTAAGTTGTTACGAGTTTGATGGGGAAATCTACCAATTATTCATGGCCGTGTTATTTCGAGAGACCAAATGCCGGAAACTTGTTTGAAAATATACTACTATTCTAGTTGAAATTGGAAACATATTTAAAAATTGTATATTTTAATAAAGAAACCCTATTTATCGGTTTTTATAAGTATTTGTCAAACTTTAATTTTAAAACGCCAAGATTTTAATAATAATGATTGTTAATGCTATTATTATAATTACTATAATGCAAAAAATTTGTGAAAAATGTACTAAATTTGCTAAACTCAAAAAATTAAGTTAAAAAAAGTTCAGAAAAGGGATAAAATTATTTTTTCAATTCGACAAAAAGAAAATTATTGATTAAATGAGATAATATAGATAAAAAAAAATTTTTAACATAATCAACAAATGTTATTTTTGTCATTTTTGTTTTACAATCTTTAAAAAAAAATCATCTCTTTTGACGATTTTTGATAAAGTTAATTCACTTTTGATGATTGATAACATAATGTTTACTTAGAATAATTATCTAGAATATTTTTATATTTTAGCGGCGCAAAAAATGTGAACTGTTGCAAAATATAATTTTGTATAGAAATTATTTAACAGTACATACTATTTAACTACTTATTCCTTTTTAACTAATTCTTACGAACCTTTAAATAACCAATTACATGAAAAATTTTAAATAAAAAAAGTATTATATTAATTAATACTTTATCTCTTACGGAAAAAACTACTGATGTCGCTAGTGCAATAGTAAAATAAATAAATTCGACAAGTAGTGTCATTAGTAGTGTAACAATCATGGACAAATTTCGTTGAAATTTCACTGAAATTTTACTGAAGTTTTACTGTAAAAATTAGTATTACTAATCAGCATATTTCAAAGAATACACGACAAAATTACAATAAAAAAGGTATAATATCTTTTATAAATTCGAACTAACTTTATAATGCTCCCATGTGGTCACCTATCAGAATATGTCCACTTAGTATGTTTGACTTCTGCGATCGTATGGGAACTGCTCTTTCGAGGAACCATGAACATTTATAATGCTAATGGACGTGTAGTTGTATACTACAATACTATTGTAACATATCTAATCAAAGATGACGTGAAAGAGACGGAACACGTATAGAAAGAATAATTAATGTAAATATAATTGTAACGTGCAAATGAAGATACCTTTAATATTAACTTATTTTTTAATAATACTGCAATGTAAAATATTATTTCTGAATATAAGCTGAAATAATATTAATTGTTCTAATGATTATATATATATCAATATAAAGACTAGGATGTAAGGAGAAGTTGGAGTCAGCGCGATACTCGATGCCCAAGTATAACAATGTAATGTTTATAAGTCCATTTTTTAATATAAAAATATATAAAGTTTGTATAAGTCCGTACGCGTTTCAACTTACTTCAAGTCATTTTTAACGGTATAATTCTAATTCGGCACAAGTAGTGCATCAACCGTGGTGCCAACCATCCAACAAAGAGGTTCCTTAACTTTATCCTAATTTGCAGGCCAGAAAGAAATAAGTAATTCTTATAAAGTAAAGCTATAATAAAAATGAGAATGTCAAAGATATATGTAAAATTATTTTTTTAAAAAGAACCAACAAGGAGAGGGAAAGAGAGAGAGAGAGAGAGAGAGAGAGAGAGAGAGAGAGAGAAAGCAGATTGACATTCACCAAATTGATGCAACTTGTACGTACATACAATAATCAACTAGTGAAGTTGAATATAATAACAATTAGATGAAGTAACAAGAGTAAGCTAAATAATTTTTTCGTCAAATAAAAAGAATAAAATGTAACAGTTGTTCACTCTTCGGTTATACAAAGACAAATAACATATATCACTGTCGATACAAGCACTGACTAGAAACAATCGAAAACATAATTGTAAACATTAATTTTTAAATAGCATTCAGAACTGACGATTATAACTAATCAATCTACTAATCGACTCCTACTCTAATGTTAAGACCGGCGGTAACAATTCTAATTTATGCGCAAAAATTGAAATTATGTGATATAGATTGGAAGAATGGCGGATTGTTTATTAGAGTGGGGGAGTATGATCAGAATGGGATGAGTCTCAGATCAAGCAGCAAATCGTGAGACTGCTAGCGCCGGCGCTAGCAGTCTATCACATACTATAGGATTTTAAAAAAATTTTTAATTGAATAGATTTACTAAAAATTAATATTGATCATTCAAATTCTTTCATATTGAAATTTGATATCTTATATAAATCAATAGTAGATTGTTTAAGTACAATTAATTATTTAATTAATTGGAATGTAGAACGTTCATTTAACTCGATCCTTGGTATTTCTAAGATTGGGAACAATAATTGATTCAGACAATTTACGTTTATTTAACAAAGAAATTTACAATAGATCCGAGCAATTCAAGCCTTCTCATCATTTCGTATCAATGAAGAAGAAAGGGTAGTGGATTACATCTTTATTGTTTACAAAGTATTCTGCCAAAACGCGGGAAAACAATTTTTTTAAATCACGCACGTGCGCGTATACATACACGCACGCACGCACGCACGCGCACACAAACACTTATTTTATTTTGTTGATTTATTTATTAAAAATGATTTTTTTGATATTTTTTCAGCATGCAAACTTAGTTAACACACATATTCTATTTTAAAGTATTATGTTTGAGAGAATTTCTAATATAATAATAATAATAAAGATTATGCGTTTTGCGGGTTTTCTCCGTGTTCAGATCAATTCTTTTCGTAAACTTTGCATTCCACTTTATCAGAGCAAGAAACGGCCCCGCAGAACAGTTCAGTATCAGAACGCTCCTTGCTCGATGAAGTGGACTGCAAGGTTCATGAAACGTTGGCATTCCAAGAATGAAGACGGAGAAAACCTGCGAAACGTATAATCTTTATATAGAAAACATTCCTGGAAGTCTCAAGAATATTATAATAATAATAGTAATAATAAAAATTCAATACATGTAAGAAAGGAGCTATGAGCCAATATAATATATTTGTTACAATATTCAAGATAAAAATTATAAACAAACGTAGAAAATTTGCTGACAAAACTTAATCGCATAAATATAACAAAACCTACTATGAGGTCATCTTCAAGTTGTTAACATAAAAATTAAAATATGTACGAAATTATTATAAAAATGCAAATGTAGAAAGAAAATATTTATGGTAATTACGGTATGTAGATGTGATTCGGCGGCAACTCATCATATTAGCGTTGTAACGTAGTGTTTCAAAGAAAGTAATAGACTTGTAATGCCATGCACTCGCATTTCGGAAGATATGATACATCCAAGAATCGCTATAGTTTAACTATGTATTATAATTGATAGATAATATTACACAGGTCAGAAATTAAAATTAGATTCGTCAAGAAGAGTAACACAAATAGTAAAGTGTCTGAATTGAAGTAATGAATAGAATATAATTGCAAGAAAAAAAAGAGAAGAAAGTCTTAGTGTATATTACAAAAATGCAAAAATTAAGAATAAATAGGAATTAAAAAGATATATATCTACCTTAGTTCGAATGCACATCATAATCATTCGTTATAATAGTACTCTGATTATAATTGTTCTTAGTAATTAAATTTCAATAAAGCTTCTTTACATATAAGTGACAGATCAAAAATAAAATGATTGTTGATTTAAAATAAGCAAATCCAGTCGTACTTTAGTAGAGATAGGGAAGGGGAAAGTAAGGAATGGAGGAATGACGTAAGACAAAAGGAGAGTGTAAGAGAGAAGTAAGAATTCTAGGAGAAGGGTACAAGTTCTAGTATGGAAAGATAAGTATCAGGAAAGGAATCCGTGTCGTTCTGTAAATTAAAAAAAAATTTAATCTATTCTGTTACTTCTTTATACGCACAATTTCAGATATCATCCTCTTGTTATAAGAGAGTTCAAAATCCAAAATCTTTACATTACTCTAATCAAAATCGTGATTATAAGTAATGCGGTGGTTTGAGATAACCAAAGATGATCCCGATTTTTTATTAATATCAGAACGGTGCTCTAAACTCGAGTTTGTAATTTTCTTTTTGTCTGTTTTATGTAAGTAGCTTCACAATCATGGCAAGAGATCTTATATACCATTTCTTGTTGTGACATTTGATTTAATTTTTCTTTACCGCGACCAAATAATTTTATTAAGAGTGTTAGGAATAGTGTAAGCTGTTTTTTTATATAAACACGAAGCGACAGGCACAAAGGATTCTGATATCGATTTAACATATGGGATGGAACAGTTGTTAAGTAAGATGAGTATTGCCTCTGTAAGATTTCATTACAATACAGGCTTCAATATTCACATCTCTCCTGATAACTTTGACCAAGAATCTTTTTTGAGTACACTTCATGACAAATGGCTAGTCAATCTATTGGATATTTCATTTCTATATGAGATACAAGTTCTCTTATTACTGGGTGAGCGCTTTGGTCTTCCGATAACTCAACAACAAAAAGAAAAAAACGATTTTAGATTTTATCAAGCACATCGAAAAAAATATAGTTGGTTATAGAGGGGCATTGTTAATCATGTTAAGAATCAATATGTTCTGGTCATCAATAGGTTCTTTCACAACACTCCTTGATAAATTCTGTTGTAATGATAAATTTATTTTGAAGTGCCTAAAAACAACTGAATCATTTGTTAATGATCATCCTGATCTTCTCATTACTAATATAGATAAAGGTAATGTAAATTTCGGTATTTCTTAATCGAACTAATTACTTAAAAAAATGGGAGATCAATTACTTGATAGAGATACTTACATTACCATCGATAAAAACCCCATTAAAAAATTACTAATCTAATTTTAAGAAATTTACTTATAAGATGGAAGAAGAAGGGATTTATATATGATTACACTTATAAAAGACAGATTCTAATTTATTGAGGGCTTACGGATCATCCAAAATATTATACATAAACTGAATGCGCCTTTAAGAATTATTGTCTCTTTTATCAGTAGTCCTTTCTATAACCTAGCTTTTTACTTACATGTTCTCATAAAGAACAGCGTACTTGAGGCGCACAACTTCGTAAAAAATAATTTTTATTTAGTAGAGCAGTTTAATAAAAGTAGTTTTGATTCGAATTTGCAACTTGCGATGGTGTTTCTTTATTTACTAATTTCTTAGTAACTCCCACTGAATTTGCGATTAGTAGTATTAAAAAAAGATGTGTTTTTATATCTAAAAACATCAAGTTGACTGAAGATAAATTTCTGATCGCATTTCGTTTTGAAATCTACCTATTTCGTGTTTAGTGGTGTCTTCTATAAGCAAGTTTTCAGAACCAACGTCAATTTTCACTGCATACAGCTCTCATCTACTTCCGCAGCCAAGAGAAAGGAAGTTAATATTGACCTAATAAGAAAAACCACGATTTCTTTCTTTCAAACCTTTGCTAGATCTTGGGATCGTAAAATTGAAGAAGATTGTGATGCATTTGGCAAAAAAATTCTGGAGTGTTAAAACATATATTTAAATATGACATATAATACACTACAGTTCAACACCTTCAATTACCGTATACCTTAGAACATTTACATTAGGTAATCTGAGGAGAAGGCACAGGATACAATTAACTAATTAAACGAACTTACCTTAAGTTCTATCATAATTGTATGAAACGCCTCTTCCGAAAGATCAATTCTATCCTATTAAAAGGGCCTTCTTATTTATAGGTGTTTTATACTTTTGAAATAAGCACAAACAGAAAATATGAGTCCAATATTTTTTCATCCTATACAACATATCCAAAGCTCATTAAAATCAATAAGAATCGGTTCCTTTGTTAGTAGCATGGTTGAGTAACTCATCAAATGGCTCAAATTGCTCAAAATGAATTCTATGAAGAATCTGAATGATTTTTATATGTCCTTAGAATAACAGATTAGCCTTCGAGAGCACTCAAGAATCGAAAACTTTAAACGCGTTTTTTTCTAAATCTGTTTTTTGCATTTTCAACGTCCCGCAGGGACGCTATAACACCTGTTTCCAACGAGCAGTGGGATCGTTGATCAAAATTCGAGTCAAGGAATCTAATCCTTAATTCGGGACTGAATCGCGTACGATCTCTGAAAAGCAAGAGAAACGAGGTCTTAGGCTTTTGAATTAAAAGAGAGATTTTTAATTACCAAACATTGAGGTTTATTGTTAATAGTGTATTGAATGAGAGAGAGAGAGAGAGAATTACGAATTAATAAAATTACAAATTAATAAAATTACAAATTAATAAAATTACAAATTAACAAAATTACAAATTAATGAAATTATTATAAACTAATTTACATTCAGGTACCGTCAAAGAATAAAGCCAAAGAGCAGGGTTGACTGGTTTAATCTATTTCGCATATAGTAGCGGAAGAAAAGAGAAAAAGATTGTAGAAGAATTCCATTAAAACTAAATATAGATAGGCTGAATTTGGAAGGAACACTGAGCAAGTGAAAAGGTTGCTCGGTGATAGCATTTTTGATTTTGTGAGGATCGAAATAATTGGGCCCGATTGTAAAAGTGCCCTCAGGGCGAGGTTTTGTAGAGTGCGGGAATCGTCTTATGAGTGACTCATTTGAGTCATTCTCTTGGATAAAGTAATAGGATCTTGGAAGAGATGGAGGAAGAATTTCCTTTAAGAATTCCATGCTATCCATGGAGATGGAGCTTTTAGGAGAAACTGGGATTAAAATAATGGATGAATCAGGAATGGATGGAGGGGTATCTGGCAAGACTCGTAAGGTCAAGGCGTCTGATAACGCGAGAGAACCAGATACCGGAACAGAAAAGATACACGGGAAGGTGGAAAGGGTGAGCGGGAAAATTACCGATGAACCGCTATCATAGGAAACGCCTAAACCGGGGACTGCGGTGGACTCGCGGATGTCGACGGAGCCAGTGGAGATAGTGGACGAACGTCCTCAGCAGGATCTACTTAATTCTGAGAATTGTTTGAAGTTTGAGGTACTCCTAGTACGCCTCATCCAGGAATCTACGCTTCCAAATAAGCCAGACTCCAAAGCCAATCTCTATACGGGCGGTTGGTTCTTGAGCACTGTGGTTATCAGATGCGTTAAATTAATTTCGCGGAATATAAAGAAAAAAGGGGACTTACTGTTACTTATGATCTGTTTCTTTAAGATGATCGTCAGTCCGATCTTAGTGAGATCCTAAATCTTCGCTTGTGCACAGACTAATGTATTGAGACGCAACGGATCCTTCAGAGATTTCCAATTTATAAAACTGTATATGTGTGTATGAGACAAGACCGTATATATGACTGACTGACTGAATTACTGACTGACAAAATAATGAGCGATAAACTGATCGACAAGTATAACTGACAAAATAAGAGAGAGTTTCGTGATGCCACGGTTTATATAAGAGTGGAAGGTGATTCTTTGATGTATTAGGTTGAAAAATCGAGGATTCAGGTGGGATTTTTCGCTCTTGGTAGAAATTTGTTTCCCGTTATTATTAACTTTGTTTCCAGTTATTATTAACTCTACTAAGAACTAATTCTAAAATTGCTCCGCCCGCACTATAAATTTTAATCTCTTGAAAACTTGATGATATGTCATTACCTTTTGTAAGAGTTTTGGATTTATAGTCACCTATTGGCGGGTTTAATTTCATCTTTTCCGTTTCTGAAGAGAGGAAACCTTACTCATCGTCCCTTCCGAACGATTTAGTTATGATTTATTCGAGTTTTCATATTTCCTTTTTTAAATCGCCGATTTCTCTTTTATTAATTAAATGTGTGTTCTCTCGTTTAATATTTGCTTAAGTTTTCGACAATCTAGAAAAGAAACAAAAAATTAGGAACTATGCTTTGTTATCCTGCATTCATTTTACTATTTTCCTGTTGTTGACGAGAAAACAGTTGATTTTAACGAGTTGCTTTACGAGTTTCGAAATATACATTTTTATCTACACAGGATCCTTGATCCGCATTTAGATTTTATATTTGCTAAAACCAATTGTATTTAAACAAAACTGTTTAAACAGGATTTCCTCTATATGGTCTGTAATCTTTGTCATAAATTTTATTGCCATGGATCAAGCGATTCTGAATATCTATGTTTTTGCTTATGTTTCCAATATCGCTGAAAAGATTTGTAACGACACGTTCTTTGAATATTGTCACGCTCGCCGATCGGTGACTGTTAATGCTCGAGTTTTCGTGCTTGGTTGAACGTTCGCAAAACAAAGAAATCGTGGAGTCCACTGGACACAAAACAATCTAGTTTAATGTTGATTGAGATATATCATATATAAACAAATTTCTTCACTTTTATATGTGTGTGTGTGTGTGTGTGTGTGTGTGTGTGTGTGAGCGTGCGCGCGCGCGCGCGCACACACACACACACACATTGATTGAAGCAAAAATGGCCCTTTTGCTTCAATGTTGAATAACTCGATGAAAAAAAATCGTACAGGGCTTCGTAAAAAAACAAATTAAAGATAAAAATTCGCTTTTTTGAATGATGTAAATCGCATTTGTATACAATTTTTATTCCACTTCGTGGAACTCCGCAAATTTTATAAAAAATTTTGAGATCTGATACATATATCTTCATTTATGTTTGTGTAATTTCATAAAATCTCCATGAGACCATTTTTTTGCGAAGTAACGATGTGAAAAGTAGAGGTTTTAACCTGTAAAATGCTTTTTTAAACATCCTGATACGACAATTTTTGACGAAGTTATTGTATCTTGAAATTTGCCTATTTTTGCAAAGTGAAACAGGTATTGCGTTAATTTTGTTAGTGTGCATTATTATTATTATTATTATTAGGCGTTAGGAACTCGAAAGCTCATTGCCGCAAATATCAAATCCCGCCACTGTTCCCGTCCCTGAGCAAGATCCCTCTATTTGTGACCCTCGTACCCCATTTCGTTAAGGTCCATTCTAATATTATCTTCCCATCTACATCTTGGTCTACCCAATGGTCTTTTCCCATCATTGGTTTACCAATTATTAGTGTGCATATATATATATATATATATATATATATTTACAATATTAAAAGTATCTTAAATGCGATATTTATGCACTGCAATAATGCTTCAAAAATTTTTTATATTCTAGCAACTATTTGGGGAATCTTATATAATTATTTCGATGGTCCAACAAAAGATTATTTTCAAATTTGTATCACGTCAAGTTTATAGATATTTTGACAAAATTATTTTTTTCATATAGTATAAAAATAATATACAATATCTTTTCACTTATAAAAATATAATATATTTTCACATATAAAAATATGTGGGTATTTGTTTGCACATGCAAGCGAAAATTAAATTACTTTAAGAATTTTAAATTCTAAAAATTTTTTTTATTAATATGGAAACTTTAAGCTATGATGACATACAGACTTATACGTATAATTATTATTACATCAATAATTTATTTTTGTATAAAAGTACCAACATATTTACATTTTCTGTTAAAAAACAATTTTGTTTGCGGTAACTATGTTGCCTGCAGTAGACAAAACTCTTTCGCAACTAATAATAAATTAATTATTCCTTCTGCGATCAATTATTATTTCCTGTCACGTATAAACAGTATTTACTAAATACCGTAATTACTTCAACGTTCAGATTTTAACAGAGATAGCTCCTTTTGCCTACAAATTGATTGCTTACAGTATTACCTACATCACTTTTGCCAACAGTTTGTTTGTACATAAAAAGTATATATACTACAAGCTCGATTACCTACATGTATTACTTGCCCATAGCTCGACTGCCTACAGGCACTTGCGTACAAATATAAAATTAAAGTTAAGTTAAGTTAAGTAAGAAAAATAATTGGTATTTTTAAAGAAGAAAATTTGTGTTTTAAAATAGAGAATTTATTTTAAAATAGAGAACTCGTGTTTCTAAAGCAGAAAATTTGTGTTTTAAAACAGAATTTTTGTTTTTAAAGCAGAGAATAATACATATAAATAAT
>NW_017304352.1:786611-787252 GCF_001594115.1 Trachymyrmex septentrionalis | reverse complement strand
TAATCGAGCTGTAGGTAACAATTTTTGTGCGCAAACAAATTGTCGGCAAAAATAATGTAGGCAAACCATACTGTAGACAATCGATTTTTGGGCAAATGGGCCTCCCCCCATTAATATACAAATTTCATGATTTGTTATTAATGTCATATGTACATCTCCCGGAGTTTTCAATCTAATTTTTTTTTTATATCTTCTTTTTTATAGCGCTGAATTGTGTGAAGAAATTGATGTATTATGTACAAACAAAGTGAAGAAGGACCTTAAACAGTTTGTCTTGGTTTCTAATAATATTTTATACATGTAATATAATATGTAATATATTTTTAGATACAATTTTTTTTAATTGTGCACCGCTTATTGTCGAACTTGAAACGGAATCATAAACTGAAATTAGAAATTAAATTGATCATTAATTTTTAACGATGCTACTTATGATATTTGTAATTCTTAGTTTCAGTTTATAATTGCGTTTCAAAACCAATAGTGAGCGGCACGCAGTTCTAAATACTGTTCTAGAAGCGGCAAAATGGTAATGTACACTTACGCTAAAACGGCCGACATGTATGTATATCGATCTCCATGATCTCCTGATCTCAATCCATTAGATTTATATGTTTGAGATCATGTAAAATCTATTGTGT
>NW_017304352.1:784128-786511 GCF_001594115.1 Trachymyrmex septentrionalis | reverse complement strand
ATATTTTAGGAAGTAAATCTATACAATAAAATAAGTAAAAAAATGTCATATGAACATATCTACTACATATCTTAATTTTCAAATTATGAATGATTAAAGAAAATATTCGAAATACCCGCTGCGTCAATACACGCTATTGTATAGCTTAGCACATCTCGACATTATCTAATGTTTACAAAGAATATCTATCAATACAAATCGGATAAAATTCCAAGCAGTCGGTATCTTACGCTTGCGAATTATTGTTCTAAATACTGTTCTAGAAACGGCAAAATGGTAATGTACACTTACGCTGATACGGCCGACATGTATGTATATCGATCTCCATGATCTCCTGATCTCAATCCATTAGATTTATATGTTTGAGATCATGTAAAATCTATTGTGTATTCAACGCCAGTAAACAATATGGATGATCTGTGAGAAAGATACGAAATGAATTTGAGAGTATTTGAAGAATACCTGGTATTTTTTTGAAACAAATGCGGAACTCAATGCTGAGGCGTACAGTAATGTATGTTAACTCACAAGGCGGGCATTTCAAACTTTTTCTTAATTTTCCATAACTTGAAAATTAAGGTATGTAGGATATATTCATACGATGTGTTTTACTTATTTTAGTACATAGATTTATTTCCTAAAGCAGTGGTCGGAATCAGTTGCTTTCGGACCGATTCCCATTGTTCCCCCACTGGTTCGCTCGACGGTTGAACCACGCGGCTGACGCTATGCCTCAGGAGTGTCCCTTAGTGAATACGCTAATAGCGTATCTTTAGAAACTTGTAAAAAATTTTACTTTTAACATAATTTTTATAAATAAAATTCTCTATTATTTATATATACCTTTATATATTTCTGCAAAAATATAAATGATAGTAATGTACGATAATTAGAATTAAGATATATTTTTACATCACCTTTTTTTTTTATTATTGCAGATGCATTTTTTTTAAATGGTTTCCCCCGTATGTCTATTCCACTAAAAAAATATCGAAGAAGATGATAAAATATACGGCTCGAGAGTAAAATATTCTAATACAAAACATTTAATTAAATACAGATCTTATACTAAAAAGAAGGAAATAATATTCACAAGTATACTATTATACTTTACTTGAATTTTTATATGTAGTATTATGAAACGTTGCACTATCACATGTAACTATCACACGCGTAACACTATCATATGTGGTATTATTATCACACTATTCGCACGCTAATAGTAGTTTCTAAAGTTTCTTTTTAAGTAAAGTTGTTCTTTTTTACACACAGTGTGAATCCCAAAAACTCTATAATCTCGCATAAGACCTTTAACACGTTTCGCTACCAAAAAATTGTTGAGAAATAATTTATTACAAATGATAAAAACTATATATAATAAAATCGCGAGATTTAAATATCCATAATAGATTTTTAAACCTCGCGATTCTATTATATACGAACGTACTCCTACTGCGTGCTTGATATATAATTGTTTTTTCTTCGCTGTTTTTCAAAGGTCGTTTGCTAGCGATACGTGTACAACATGTAAGTTAAAGATCTTATTCGAAATTATAGAAATGTAAAATTTTAGTAATTCGTACTGTAAATTTATAAAAATAGAAGGTACTATAAGCGTGGTAATAGTGTTATTATATGTAATTGTGTTACGTATGATAGTTCTACATATGATAGTGCTAAGTGTGATATAATTTTACGTATGATAGACTTGCATGTAATAGTGCTGCGTTTCACAATACAACAAGCGAAATACTCACTACTATAAAAAAAAAATCACAAGTATAAAACTTGTGAATATTATTTCTTTCTCTTTCTGGTATAATATTACTACTAAATGTATTTAGAAAATAGATAGATACGTGCAATCTTTTGATAAGGCGTGAGAAGAATTTTTTTTGCATCTATTTATAATAAAACCATCTGTTTTTTCGTGTGATTATCAACCATCTATCGTAAAAAAAGGCAATCTTCATAGACATTATAATATTAAATATTTAAGTGAATATTTAAAATATGTGAACAAGGAGAAATTCAATTTGATTGAGGCATTAAAATTAGTTCATCGACAAGATTGTAGTTCAAGTCCTTTTGTTGCGTGCGATAATGTTACATCTTCAGAAAAAGCTCTTACAGCGTCATACACAAGTTCGAATTTAATTGTGAAAAATTTAAAGCCGTACAGTGATGGAAAATTTGTAAAAGAATGCCTCATCCCAGTTAGAAATAAATAAACAAACAAATAAACGGCGAAAGAAGAATCAGTAGATTAAAAAAAACATTTAATTAGTTAAAATTATTAGGCGACGATACATGCACAAATACGGAACGGCGCATATAAATGTGTAAATGTATAAACATGTATAAAAATATATATAACAACAGT